>NW_006400195.1:372076-374184 GCF_000299155.1 Elephantulus edwardii | reverse complement strand
TGGGAGGAGGGTAGAGAGAATAGTGCAACAATGAATGAGTGGAAGCCCAAAATCTCTGTAAATGTTTATGAAAATTAATAAAATATAATTACAGAAAAAAAAAGTTGGAAATAGAAATACCATTTGACCCAGCAATTGCACTACTGGGGATATATCCTAAAGAAACCAGATCTAAGACTCAAACAGATGTATGCACACTCATATTTTTTGCTACATTATTCACAAAGGCAAAGGAATAGAAACAACACAAATGCCCATCAATAAACGGATAGAAAAACTATGCTGCATTCACACGATGGAATATTATATAACACGGAAAAACTATGAAGTTGTAAAACATTATACAACATGGGGAGCCTGGAGGACATTACGCTAACTGAAATATCTTAATCACAAAAAGGCAAATACTGCATAATACCACTGTTATAAAATAGAACAGACATGGGGGTGGTTTGGGGAGAGAATGTGAAAAGAGTGGATAGATAACAAGCACTGCAGTAGAACAGGTGAGAGCAAAAAATGTCTGGAAAAAATATGTGATTAGGCATTATAAGTATGACAACAATCTGGAACAAGGGATGCATTGCACGGTGAGCTGAGAGAGAGGAGAGGGAAGAAAATGTGAAAAAAATAATAAATATATTTTACAAAAAGACAGAGTTTATTTTTCTACTCTTTGAAACTGGAAAGGCTCTGTGACTGTCTTTGGTCAACAGAGTACAGTGGCGGTAATAATGTGTCACTTCAAAACCTTCCTCAAGGGACTCTACATATAATCATTACTGCACTTGGCATCCAGTTAGTTACCCTAGAAGACAGCTGGCCAACTAAGGAAAGCCATCCCAGAGGAGCTAGTTTTGGCAGATAAATGAGTAAACCCAGCAAAGGTCCACCAAGCCTGGCCCAGATTAGCAGAACAACCAGATGACTTGTAGACTTTTCAGGAAGAATAGATTAAAAAACATAAACCATGAAGTTTTGAGGTAGTTTGTTGTGCAGTGATAGAGAATTAACACACACGCCTAAGCTTAAGTGTCTTTCCGAGTTCTCCAGATGACTTTTTTCAAAGTGGAAACCGTTACAGAATCTCTCCCAGCAACTCTCAGGACAAAAGCAATACCACTTGAAAGCCAAAAGGACTTGGAGGGAGGCCCACTCATTTCAAAGGCAGGATGCTTAACTTCTGCACAGCTCTTACATCTTGGCTTATGGGTCCCACAGTTGTCACACTGCTGCTCGCTCTGTCTCCGGCTCACCAGGAGAAGAGCAATTGAAATGTTGGAAACATTCTCTGCTCAAGTGCAACAAAGGGCAGATTCTCACATGGCTCTGGGAGGCTGCACCATTGGCAAAGTGGGGAACAGCAGGAAGGGCACAGACGCCAGAGCAGATGAGAAAGAACTCAGTGCCTGGGTGAAATGTCGGCAGGTTGCCCAGCAGGGAGGCTGGCATCATTTCAACATTACAGCCTCAGTTTGGAGAGATGACAGTATATTTTCATTTCCTAAGAAGAGCAGAACTGCCCATTTTATTGTGCATTCCTTAGATAGCAATGTGAAAGGTTCATTCTAACTCTGAATCTGTCCATGTCTATCAATCTCAAACTTTCCCCCCTTTCTCTCCATCCCCCACCTTTTTTTAGACATCTGCATCAAGTATTCTGCTAATCATTGTGCTCTAAAAAGAAAAGGTCATGATATTTCAAGTACCTTTCAAAGTCACACCAAGAACTCGCTCAATGCAAGTTGAATAAGGATAGAGAAGTAGAGATCATTTTCCATTCAGAATCTTTCTGGAGGAAGGTGGATCTTAAACTCAGATACCAACTCAAATATAAGAATAACAGAGGGATCATTTATTTGTTCCCCAATATTTTGGGATCCAAGGGTGGTGCCCACTGGAGTTTGAGCTCTTGAGTTTCCCTCAAAGAATTCTCAATCCTGAAGGAGCTCAGCACATAAAGTGTCATGTACGTGGAAGCAAGTTTCTTTTTTTAAAAAAAAATTTATTAGTTTTAATGAACATTTACAGAGATTTTGGGTTTTTATTCATTCATTGTTGCACTGTTTTCTCCACCCTCATCCCCAGTTCATTCTTCTTTCCCCCCA
>NW_006400195.1:345778-369691 GCF_000299155.1 Elephantulus edwardii | reverse complement strand
TGCTGAGTCTCTAGGGTTTTCTAAGTATACTATCATGTCATCAGCATAGAGGGATAATTTTACCTCCTCGTTGCCTATTTAGATACCTTTTATTCCCTTCTCTTGTCTTATTGCAAAGGCAAAGGAGGGATGGTCATTTTCATGCATGTTGGTGAAGCAGGGGAACAGAACACAGCACTTTTTACCTTACTGTTCACTCACATCTCCTGGGCTCTTTGAGTTCAGGCTTGTCATTCTAAAGTGTACATGAAATCCCAGGAATTCCAATTTATGATCGCTCTGGCACACAATCCCACCAAAACCCTGTGTCACTCCTCCTTTAAAATTCTGGCACAAGCTCTCTGATGCATTCTTTTGGCAGCAGGAACGGGAACTCTCTACTAAGAACTATTCTCCAGATTCAAGGTGAAGGGAGGAAATCAAAAGTCTGCCAGTATCTTTTTACAATCACTATCTTCTGCCAGACTTTCTAAAGGCGTCTGCCGAACACTTTCATTTCCTTTAGATGAAAGGTGGTAGGGGGGTGGGGGGGTATTAAAATTTGTCTTTTATCTCGCTTTTTTCCTTTCAAATTCTAAAGTCTGTGAGACACAGAAATCATCATTCCTTTTCATCTGATGACTAGGCTACTGATAAAAATGTATGAGCTAATTCAGAGCCAGAAAGCACAGGCAAAGAAGATTAAAGGAGGCAATCACCTTCAAAAATGGTACAAAGCCACGCTGAAAAGCCTGGTTGTGTCTGTACACACCATTATATTTTTTAATAGAGGACGAAGAGATGTGTCACTACTCCTCGACCCTCCATTTCTATTTTCCTTCCATTTCAAAAGAATTCTAACGCTAAGTAACTATTTTAATGGTGCTAACTGAACAACAAAATCGACAGCCAGGCTCAACAGTGTGCCAAATTTACAGTCTAAAACAGGTCTAATTAACTCTAGTGGATGCAAAAGCTTGCCTGAAAAGCTCTATGGAAAGTTTACATGTAGATAGCATCATTCTTGGGTCATTACCAGGGAGAGGAGAGTAAAAATTAGTAAATAGCTGACAGGCACATATTATGATGAATGAAGAGAAAGGCAGCATTCAAATAAGGGGAGGATAACTATGGTATCACTACAGAAAGGGAAGATACAGAAAGGTATAGAAAGATTAATAGAAAGTGAGATTTTATTCTGTATATTAAAATTAATGGCATAGAACAAAAGATGCATGAATGGTGGAATGAAAAATTAGTTTGGTTTATAAGCCTTCACTCAACTCACAAATTAAAAAGAAAACATCCAAAGGCAAATCTATAGACATATCAGCAGAAATATACTTATTATTTACATAATTAATGCCTAAAAGACTTATTTTAATGACTATATCCCTGTTTTCTTTTTTTTACTTGAAGTTCCATGTTGCTTCATTCATTTTCAAAAGACATCATGAACCTTTTCTCCACAAGAACTGAATCTTGAAGTGACCCGTGAGGGTGAGGCATTATAATTCTAATTGATAATACAAGGGTTCTTTTCAAGATCATTAGAGATTCATTAATCTGACAACACAAGCTGGTTAACACCTGAACTTTCTGATAAACCTGGAGCAGAAAGTGTTCTATATTTACAACATCGTCAATCCTGTTGGGTTTCCAAACAGATTTATGTGGGTAATTTGAAGTCCATGTACTTTTTCTTTTGGCTTTTGATGCAATGTGTGCCATTTAGATACTCGCATCTTTAAAACCCAGCATGTAGTTGTAGTTCACTCTGAGAGAATGCAGTTTTGAAGCTGAAAGGCTGCTGCAAACCCCATCCCATCTTACCCTCACCCAAAAAACCCACACACACTCTCTATTTCCTAGTAAAGATTAGATCCTTCTACTAAAGAAGGGGGGAAAATGCAATAGGCAGGCAGATTTTACTTCTGGTTACTTTCAGTGAGGTACATAATTAGTTGTTAAGTGCACTGAGTCAGCTACAACTCATAGCGACACCATCAACAGCAAATATGAACCCTGCCCAATCCTGTGCCATCCTCATAATCTCTGGTATACTTGAGCCCACTGTTGCAGTCATAGTGTCAGTCTTTCTTGTTAAGGGTCAACTTTTCTTTTGCTGATGTCCTTTTCCAATGACTTGCTTGATGTCATTTTCCAATGACTGGCCCCTCCTTAACAATGTGCAACAATGAATGAATAAAGAATAAATAAGAAAAACAAATAAAAGTCACTTCTCAAGAAAAACAAAAGGGAGACAAAGCATCACCATCCTTGCTTTTAAAGAATACCTAGTTTACCTTCCCGACTTCTCTTGTTCCTAACAGAACCACAGCATTTTTTTTTCAAGATGACTCAGCTAAATGCAACTTTTCTCAGACTCTCTTATGTGGCTGAGATGGTTAATATTGCATGTCAATGGGGACATGATCCTCTGTATAATGTAACTATTCTGTGTGTTATAAATTCTGACTTCTGAGATCTCAATAAGACAAAACTACAGACGGGTCTGTAAAGATATGGCCAGCCTTTATCTGACTAACGGGAGGTTGCCTAAAAGATTTGGTCTGGTATTTACATTAAAGAGCATTTGACAGATCTACGTTTGGTTATCTGACTGGTGGTTTCCAGACATAAATCAGACCCTCCAGCACAGCAGATTTTCCAGGAGACTGTGAACCTCATGGGAGGAGCTTGTTCACCGTTCTCCTGCAGAGGCACTGGTGGATTCAAACCACCACAAAGTTGTGGCCTTTTGGTTATCAGTGAAACTCTCTACAGACTATACCACCAGAGCTCCTTATAACACAGTACTCCATGAAATTATTGTTTATTACAATAGAAATAGTCTCATGTACCACTGATCAATGCTTAGAAATTGAGGTTTAAAAGTAGAAACCAGAGCATCTTAACTCATATGTAGCAACATATCAATGGTTGATGTGATGGAGATATTTATTGAACAATTTTCCCCTCTAGTTTGCTGTGTATTTGAAATACTTCATAATATAATTTTGAGAGAAATAAGAAAAATAAGTGGAAACTGTGGCCGGCTGAGGATGTTGGCACATCAAGGAGTCTGTATTCTATTTTTCCTTGGAATTTGGGGAGTTTTCTCTGATATTATGCTCTGCAGATACCTTTAATATGACATTCATGGTAACATTCCTCCCTCCAATAGAATTTTCTGACAGAAATAAATTTTTTTTGGGGGGAAAGGTATCATTTATTTTTTATAAAGAATTTTTTAGTTCAAATCCACAGATGCTTCACTGGAGAAGGAGGGGCAATCTCATCCTGTGCCAGTTGGATCTGATTTGATGGTACACAACAAGAAAAACAATCTCCAAAAACCCTAACAAAATTATAATTTTTTCATTGTAATTTTAACAAAAGTTTACAGAAAACTTGGATTTCCATTCATTCATTGTTTCACATTTTCCTCCCAAATCACCCCTCCAGTTTGCTTTTCTCTTAAAAAAATTCATTCAGTGTTGTAAAATTTCCTCCACTTCCCCCAGTCCACTTTGCTATGCAGCTCTTATTCTGGATTGTTGTCATGTAAGTAATGCCTAATCATATATTCCTTTAAAAAAGCTCTTTCTCTGATCTATTCCAATGCAGTGTTCATTATTTATCTCCTCTTTTCTTAGTTTTTCCCCAACTCCCAGTGGCATTCACCATTATAAAACAGAAATAAATTTGACCATTTTCATGACCAAGGTAAAAAGATCTTAAGGACAGAGACACAGAAGGTGAGGCTTCCAAAGTAAATATTGATAACAGAGAAAGGAGAATGGTTTTTATTAAGTGAACCAGAAGGATATAAGCAAAGGCCACTTTCTTTGAATACTCAAGTTCAACATCTACCACTTGCTAGTTTGTAAGAGGGAGTAATCTATAAAATCAGGAGGTTCAAAAGTGTTTAGCATCTTTTCACTTCTTTAAAGAGTGGCCCTCAGACCATAGACACTGCTATAAACTAACTTATAGGAAACACAGACTATTAGGGTCCACCCTAGATCTTTAACAAGATCTCCAGGTAATTCAGGTACATTAAAGGGAGATCTAGTGGCATGATTGATGTAGCAAATTCCCCTGCTAATGCAAAGGTTGTGCATCATTAGTGGTTTGAATGCACCATCACTCAGAGAGAGGAAGACAGGCAGTCTCCTCCCATTGTGATTTACAGCTTTGGAAACCTAATGGGGAACTGGAAAACCAGAAATGACCTGTCAACTTGTTTGTTATAAGAATTAATAAAATACAGCAGTGGGAACATAGTGCAGCAAGAATGGAGTGCAGCCAGAATGTGAGATGGGCCTGAGAGTTGGAATTTGAGTATGGTCCATGCACTGCTCAATCAGCAAGAGATTCTGCAGGCTCCTGACCAGCATGCAGAGCTCCACGCCTGCCGCACACCTCAGCACTCCTTGCCAGCCTCTGTGCTCCACACCCTCAGCCCACCTGTGCATTCAGCACCTTCAGCCTGCCTCCACACTCCTTTCCCTCAGCCCACCTCTATGCCACACCTACCTCTGCGCTCCACCCACCTCAACTCAGTTACTTCAGATTATCATTGCCTCAGGCATGAAAAACTCTATGACAGCAATGTCACAAAAGAAGAAGTCTACTTCGTAACCTAAATAAGTGCAAAGCAAGATGTCACCCCCCAAAAGAGACACAGTATCAACGGCTCTCCTGAGGCCAGAAAGTCTGATAAAACTTTCTGACACATAAATTAAAGGAACAATGATTGAATATTTTCAAAGGGTGAAAGACAAACATGAAGAATTTCAGGACACTGCAAGCAAAAAGCAGGAGGCGCTTTAAAAAAACCATAAAAACAATGCAGATAAACAAGGAATTAGAGGCTCTGGAAAAACAAGAAATCATGATCCAAAATATAAGGTCCAATGTTTCAGATGCTGTCAACATGATGGAGGGACACATGAACAGAGTCGAAGAGATGGAACACAGAACCAGTGAAATAAAACATAGACTTGTCACTACTGATATGCTAGAACAAAAAGCATAATCAAAAAGGAAAGAAAAAGAAAAAAAATCCCTAAGAATAATGTGGGACATCATCAAGAGAAATAACATGTGCATCATTGCAATCCCAGAACAGGAAGAAGCAAGTAAAGGCACCAGAGAAGTTGTGGAAGAATTACTAGAAGAAAACTTCCCAGGCTTAATGAAGAATGAGAGAATATATATTCAATAAATATTCAATATATATTCAATATATACTATTGAATATATATTCAAGAAGAACACCATATAGAAACACCATATAGACCTCAAAAGAAAAGCCGTCACGGCATATCATCGTCAAATTTGCCAGAATCAAAATAAGGAGAGAATTCTGAATGCAGCTAGGGAGAAACAAAGAGTAACCTATAAGGGACAGCAGATAAGATTAAGTGCCAATTTCTCAGCAGAAACCATGCGAGCAAGAAGACAGTAGAATGACATATATCAAACACTCAAAGAACACAACTGTCAAGCAAGAATAGTGTACCCAACAAAATTGTCCATCAAATATGAGGAAGAGATCAAGATATTCCCAGAAAAACAGAACCTAAGGAAGTTTGTAAAAACAAGACCAGCATTGCAGGAAAAACTGAGAAATGTCCTTCTTATAGCAGTGCTACAGAAAGCAGGATGGGCCAAAGTAACTAGCAACAGTACCAAAAAGAACTCAACAAAATGATAGCAATAAAACCTTACCTCTCAATAATCACACTGAATGTGAATGGCTTAAATGTACCACTGAAGAGAAAAAGGGTAGCAGATTGGATAAAAAAAAATCCATCAATATGCTGTCTATAAGAGGCACACCTGAAAAGTGAAGATAAAGAAAGACTAAAAATAAAAGGATGGGGGAAAAAATACCAAGCAAATGGAAACCAGAAAAAACCACGAGTAGCAATATTAATCTCTAATGAAATAAATTTCTTTTTTTTGTTCTGTAACATCACCTTTTTACATAGGGTTTTCATAGGCCTGCTACTTCAGAAGCGGATGGCCAATCCTTCTTCCTAGTCTGTCTTAATCTGAAAGTTCAGATTTAGAGAATTATCAGACAGACCAGCATTTTATAGAAAAAGTGAAAACTCCTTATTGTGGAGTTAACCATTAGTATCAGTGTTGTCCCTGCCTTTGGCACACGTGTCTTTACCACTTATTTCCCTGTTCCCCCATCCACCAGAATACCCATCCACTTCTATCCACTCTCTTCACATCTCTCTCCCATTGACCAGCCCTTGACCTAATAGCTTATATATAAAGCTTCCTTGGCTTCTGTGATTCCAAACACGTCAGCGGCTGCTAGTTTCTTATGTTGTGACCAGTGTCTCTGAAGTTTAGTGGTAATGTTTCCCGAGCGAAGGTGATGTGCTCTGTAGAACTGCTGTGTGGATAGGTTTCTCTTGGCCCCGAGGGTCTGCGAATTCCACACGGTTTTGGCGTCTTCAATGTTACCTGGGAAATAGGCGGGGAGTTTTATGGTCTTTGCAATCACTTGTTATGCATCAGAGAGTTGGACAATGACCAAGGAGGATAGAAGGAGAAATGATGCTTTTGAGCTGTGGTGCTGGAGAAGAGTATTGAGAGTACCATGGACTGCTAGGAAAACAAACAGATTCATCCTGGAAAGGGTTAAACTGGGTGGCTCCTTGGAGGCAAGGATTCTGAGGCTCCATCTAACACACTTTGGACATGTTGTAAGGAGAGACCAGTCCTTGGAGAAGGACATCATGCTTGGGAGGGTGGAGGGACAGCGCAGGAGGGGAAGGTCCTCTATGAGGTGGATTGATTCAGTGACTGGGATAATTGGGATGGGAGTGTCAGAGACAGTGCGATTGGCACAGGACAGAGCAGAGTTTAGGGCTGTTGTACATAGGGTTGCTATGAATCACAAGCAACTCGACAGCACATAACAACAGCAACAACAACAACAACTTTTATACCCACATCAAGTCCCATGTTTCCACTTCCTGTAATTAGAACTTGCATTAATCTTACTATAACTCTGCATCTTCCCTTTCTTCACTGACAATGTGCAGGATGTTCCCTTTTTGACCTTTGCCTTCCTTTGGCTCATTTTAAAGTATACCCATTATTTATTTACTAGTTCTTGTCCCCTCTTCCTTCATTCCCACCACTAGTAAAGATCTAAGTAAGCTCTGGTAGCCTAGTGTCAAGAAGCTGTGCTATAGTCCCCAACATCAGCTGTTCTGTGGTAGAACAATGGGCAGTCTCCTCCCATGTAACTAACTGCTTCCAAAACTCACCAGAGGGTCAGCTATGCGTGCATTCTGACTCAATAGTACACAACAACAAGAAGTTACCATCCAAAAATTGTCCTGGCTAAGTGTAAACCTTTTTAGAGCTTTTTATCATAACAGCGGCCTTATATAATATTTTATTTAGAATAATGTTCTCTAGATGCATTCTATGTTATAGTGTTTTGTGAATTCTTTTTTGTATTTTAATGGTATCTAATACTCCATTGTGGGAATGTACACAGTTTCTTTATCCATTTGTCTGTGGATGGATGCTTGGATTGTTTTCATCTCTTTGCTATTGTTGATAATACTGCAGTGAACATGGGTATACATATTATCTTCATGTCACCATTCTTATTTCTGTGGCCTATATACCTGGTAAGATATTAATCCATTTTGATCCTATTCCCAACTTTCTAAGAAAGCATCAAACTGCTTTCCATACTAGTTGCATCATTTTACCATACTGCCAGCAATATATGAGTTCCAATGATAAATTTCAATGCAAAAACCATCACAAAGGACAAGAAAAGTCATTCTATAATGCTTAAAGGGTCAATAGAACATGAGGTCACAACAATAATAAATATGCACCAAATGGTAGACCAGCAAATTATATAAAACATTAACAAAATTGAAAAAAGGAAGCAGACAATATTACGATAGTAGTTGGAGACTTCAATACACCACTCTCAAGAAAAGATAGAACTACCAGAAAGAAACTCAGCAAAGATGCTGAAGAATTAAACCACACAGTAAACCAAGTTGATCTAAAAGATATTTATAGGCTAGGGCCACAAGGTAAGCATAAATAAATTCAAACACATAGAAATAATACAGAGCATCTTCTCAGACCACAATACTAAAAATTATAAATTAATAACAAGAGTTGATAAAGGAGAAAAAATCATACATTTGAAATTTGAACAACACCATACTTGAACATGACTGGGTACTAGAAGAAATAAAAACTGAAAATAAAAAGTTTCCTGAAACAAATTACAATGAAAACACAACTTACCAAAACCTCTGGGAAACAGCAAATGCAGTAATGAGGTCAATTTATAAAAATAAGCAAACATATCAAAAGGCAGGGGAAAAAACCCATTGATTTTCTACCCAACATCTCCATCAAATTGAAAAAGAACAGCAAAAAATCTGACACCCTCTAAAAAAATTGAAATTATAAAAAATAAAGCAGAAAGAAATGAAATAGAAAACAGAAAAACAATTTAATACATCAACAAAACTAGGAGTTGGTTCTTTGAAAAGGCCAATAATAAAATCGACAAACCTCTAGCAAAACTAACAAATGAAAAGAAGGAAAAGACACAAATAATCTGAATAAAAGATGAAACAGTCTTCCAAACATCCTAAAACCCCTACAATGAGGAGAGAATAAAATAGATGAATAGGACCTTCTAAGAATCAAATGCCTATGCACATCCAAAAATTTCTCCAATGAGGTAATAAAGGAAGCCACAGACTGGGAAAATGTATTTGGCAATGACATGTCTGATAATGGATTCATATCTAGAATTTATAGAATACTTGAGCACCACAACAAGATAAAGGTAAACAACCCAAATGCAAAATGGGCACAGGATATGAACAGACACTTCACCAAAGAAGACATTCAGATGGCAAGCAAACACATGAAGAAGTGCTCAAAATCCCTACCTCTAAGAGAGATGCATATAAAAGCAACTATGAGTTACCATCTCACCACAGTAAGAATAGCAAAATTCAACAAAGTAGCAAACAACAAATGCTGGTAAGGTTGTGGAGAAACTGGAACCCTTATTCACTGTTGGCAGGAGTGTAAAATGGTGCAGCCACTATGGAAGACAGTATGGTGCTTTCTCAAAAAGTTGCAAATAGAAATACTATTTGACCCAGCAGTTCCACTACTGGGAATATACCCTAAAGAAACCAGAACCACCACGCAAGCAGATATATGCACACCCATGTTTATTGCTGCTTTGTTCACAATAGTAAGGAGTTGAAAACAACCCATGTGTCCATCAATAAGTGAACAGATAGAGAAGCTGTGGTGTATTCACACCATGGAATACTATGCTGCATTGAAAAACAAGGAACTCATGAAATATTATACAAAATGGGTGACTCTGAAGAACATTATTCTGAGTGAAATATCTCAGTCACAAAAGGACAAATATTGCTGTTGTAAATCAGGACTGACAGTGGGGTTGGAGGAAACGAAAGAAAAGAGGGGATTGAAACATATGAGGGAGAGAACTGTTTAAAATGAATATATGATTAGGTATTATTTACATGACAAGAGTCCAGAATAAGCTGCATAGTAAAGTGGATGGGGGGGGGGAACTGTCTAACAATGAAAGAATTTTTATTTTTTTTCTTCAAAGATAAAAGCAAACTGGGGGGAAGGGGTATGTAGGGAGGAAAGTGTGCAACAATGTATGAATGGAAATCCAAGTCTCTGTAAACGTTCATTAAAATATTTTTAAATAATTTTAATGAACATTTACAGAGACTTGGATTTCCATTCATTCATTGCTGCACTTCTCTACCCGCCCAGCCCTCTCCCCCAGCCCCCTCATTAAAATTTTTAAAAAATTAAATTTAAAAAACTCAAAAGCAAAACTTAAAAAAATTTAAAAAAAATTAATGAAATGCAAGTCTGAGAAGTGCTGGTTTAGAATTCTAGGAACAGAATCTCAGCAGGCCATTACACTCAGACTTTTCATTGTTATTAATACCATTGAGTTGGGACAAACCCATAGCTGACCCTCTAGCAGGTTTTCAGAGACAGTAAAACACATGGGAGGAGATTGCTCATGTTTGTACCATGGAGCAGTTGGCAGATTCGAAGCACGTGCCTTTGGGTTAGCCGTACAACTCCTTATCACTCTGCCACACAGTAGCAGGAAATGTTCATGATTCCTACCCAAGAGAATAGCAAGCACTGTCTGATATTCAGAGAAATGTAGATGGTACCTGTGGACACTGTAAAGATTTACAACATTTGTCATGGTTGTAAAAAGTAAGATTACACTGACTTCTTCAAATACATGCATTTTCCTCTTGGGGGTCATTTATCAAGGTTGTATAGGTCAATATGCACTCTTTAAAGATGACCATGATAGCAATGTTGCTGGGAAGCATGTGGGGATACACAATGCATATTTTTCATAAAGAAGCTTCCTCTTGTCATATCCATGAGGCAGTAAAAATATCTCAGGAGTCTAGTCTGCTCTCCTGTTTATGCCACAGGAAATTATTATCTTGGGTATTTCTGCTACCTGAACAGTCAGGGTCTAGAAAGCTGTCAACAGATTGTCCACAGTATTCTCAGAAGAACTGGGAGCTTATTTACACTCAATGGTAGTACCAATTTATTTGAAAGGGAAAATGTACATTTTGATCTTCTAAGAAGAGTGTGAACAACTAATTAAACAATCACATAGACACTACGTTAAAAGCCAGTGTTCTGAACAGTGGTCCAAGGACAAGAAATTAAACAAATTGGGGTGTAGAGAAGGTATACCAACTTCATGGAAAAAAACAGTGATCACTGGAAGTAGGAGCTTCCCAAGAGGATATCAGAACTTCTTTTCTTGCAAACCAAACCGGAACAGTGCTCCAGAGTTCAAAACCTCGTTGCTATTGAATAGGAACTGACTCATAGCTGACCTTCCAGTGGGTTTTCAGAGGCTGTAAAGCATACAGGAATAGACTGTCCTTTTTTCTCCCACAAAGCACCTGGTGGATTTGAACCACAAAAGAGGCACCACCTATGAGTTATCTATCATGTCCTCAAAGACTAGGTAGGCCACCAGAGCTCCCTATGATGCTACAGAACGGTAGTTCTTAAAGAATGGTTCCCGAACAAAACAACATCAGCACCACTTCAGAGGGAAGAAGACAGGTAGTCTCATCCCATTTTGGTTTATAGCTTTGGGTTTAATAAACATTTCAAATATTTGTGAGAGATGGTAGCCTCGTCCATACAGATTTTCACAGCTAACCTAAAGGCAGCCAGTTCTAACTCACCAGTTTCTCCATGGGAGAAAGATGATCAATCTCCTGTGTAACTTACAGCACGGGAAAATCCACTGGAGGGTCAATTACAAGTCAATTTCAACTCGATGACAATGAGGTATTCTGGAGTTTTTTAAAATTTTTTTTAAAAGATACTGCTTAAGCTGTCACCATTGAAGGACCAGTTTTGGTTTGGTTTGACTTTTTTTTTTCCCTAACCCTTCATGCGTTCCATTCACCCCCTGTGAAGCTGGAGACAGAATGACTAAATCTCGCACTATGACTTATTCATTGCAAATACATTTTATAAGAAACTTAAACGCAGGTTATACACATGGATTTCACACTTGATGGTATGCATAGGAATGATTGATTTCTACATCTGTGGAAAGAACCACTGGAGAAGGATGAGTAGTCAGAAAATACAGACTTGGTGACAGATAAAAAGCTGGAGATAGAATTATTGGATTTTACACAAAGATATATTAATTTCACATTGAATAAGAAACATAAACACAGGTTATATACATGGATTTCACCTGATGGTATGCATAGGAATCAGATCGATTACATTTGTGGAAGAACCGCTGGAGACGCTCAGTATCAGCTGTGAAAACTATGCCAGCTGCTGATTGTGGAACAGACCACCAACTACTCATATGCAAGTTCAAGCTAAAGCTAAGGAAAATTAAATAAAATCCACGGTAACCAAAATATGGCCTTGAGTCTATCCCACCTGAATTTCAAAACCGTCTCAGGAACAGGTTTGAGGCCTTAAACACCAATGAGGGAAGACCAGATGAGTTGTGGGAAGATACCAAGAATATCATCCAGGAAGAGTGCAAAAGGTCATTACAAAGACAGAGGAAGAAGAAAATACCAAAATGGATGTCAGAAAAGACTCTGAATATTGCACTAGAGCACCAAGAAGCCAAAGCAGGGGGAAGAAATAAAGATATTAAGGAGCTGAACTGAAGATTTCAAAAGGCAGCTCAGAAAGACAAAGTATTACAATGAAATGTGCAAGAAGCTGGAATCAGAAAATCAAAAAGGCTGAACTTGCTCAGCATTTCTTTTTTTTTTTTTAATTTGCACAACTTTATTTAAAACATTGACACTCAACAGCTACTGGTCCTGGTGACAACCGCGCTTTTGTGAAGCCCTCGTGTACCCGATCTCGTCATCAGAGGCTGGCCAGCCACAGGCTTTCTTCACCATCAGAGTCCAGTTTGCTTCACGTGTGTTGACAAATGTGCCATCGGCAGCTCCAGCTGCAGACGGTCTTCAGCAGTCTCTGAAATTCACACGTGCTGGGTGACGCTCGTGCCTCGGATGTAGCAAGATCAAGCCTCCGACTGCGCAGCCAGGTCTGGGAGAAGCCACTGGACTGTGGTCTCTCGGAAGACACCGGTCCCGGTCACTCCGACGCTGCAGGTGCAAGCACACGCCACCAGCGAGCTGGCGTCCGGATGCCTCAGCATTTCTTAAGCACAAGGAACTGAAGAACAAATTCAAACCTAGAGCTGCAATACTTAAGGAATGCTTTGGGAAGAATATTAAATGATCCAGGAAGTATTAAAAGGAGATGGAAAGAGTATACAGAGTCATTTTACCAGAAGGAATTGGCAGACAAATAAGAATTCCGTGAAAAAATATATGCACAAGAGCCTATGATGATGAAGGAAGAAGTTCAAGCTGCTTTGAAGGAAATAGCAAAAAATAAGGCCCCAGGGATTGGCAGTTTACCAACTGACATATTTCAACTAACACATGCTACCCTAGATGTGCTCACCAAGTTGTGCCAAGAAATCTGGAGGACAACCATTTGGCCAACTGACTGGAAGAGATCTATATTTGTTTCTATTCCAAAGGAAGGTGATCCAACAGAGTGAGGAAATTATCGGACAATATCATTAATATAGTATGTAAACAAGATTCTGCTGAAGATTATAAAAAAATAATGACTGGAACAGCACATCAACAGAGAACTGCCAGAAGTGCATGCTGGGTTTAGAAGGTACTAGGAATATTGTAGCTAATATTAGATGGATCTTGGCTGAAGGAGAGAGTACTAGAGGAATGTTTGTGTTTCACTGATTATGAAGGGTGTTTGTGTGGATCACAACTAACTGTGGCTGACTCTGAGAAGAATGGGAATCCCAGAACACTTGATTTTGCTAAACCTATACTTGGACTAGGAGGCAGTTCTCAGGACAGAGCAAGGAAATACTGCATGGTTGAAAAAACTGGGAAGAGTGTATGCTATCTGTGTCCTATCTAGATACCTTTTCAATCTATATGCCAAACAGATTATCTGGGAGACTGGGCTCTATGAGGAGGAATCTGGCATCAGGATTTGAGGAAGAGTCATCAACAATCTGCGTTATGCAGACGATACAACCCTGCTTGCTGAAATTGAGGAGGACCTGAAGCACTTGATGCAGAAGGTCAAGGACTGCAGCCTTCAATATGGATTGAGGCTCAATATCAAGAAGACATAGATCCTCACCACTGGGCCAATTGGCAGCATCAGGATGGATGATGAAGAGATTGAGATTGTTAACAGCTTTAGTTTGCTTGGCTCCACAATCAACAGTCTTGGCACCAGCAGTCAGGAAATTAAAAGACATATTGTGTTTGGAAAGTCTGATGTTAGAGACCTCTCCAAAATAATGAAGAACAATTATGCCACTCTGGAGACTAAGGTGGACAATGACTAGGGATGATAAAAGGAGAGTTGATGAGTTTGAGCTGTGGTGTTGGAGAAGAGTATTGAGTATTACATGGACTGATAAGAAAAAGGACAAGTTTGTCCTAGAGAGGGTTAAACCAGGCTGCTCCTGGGAGGCAAGGATTCTGAAGCTTTGTCTGACATATTTTGGACATGTTCCAAGGAGGGACCAGTTTTTGGAGAGGGATGTCATGCTTGGAAGGATGGAGGGACAGCGCAGGAGAGGAAGCCCTCGATGAGATGGATTGATTCAGTGATTGGGGTGACGGGGGTAGATGTGTTGGAGACAGTGAGATTGGCACAGGATAGAGCAGGGTTTAGGGCTGTTGTACATAGGGCCACTATGAGTCGCAGATGACTCCATGGCACATAACAACAACAACCCAAAATGCTATTTTTGTAAAATAGCATACAGCTAAATTATTAAATAATTAAATAAAGATGAAATACAAAACTACAAGTCCCAATTTTTGTTTTTTAATTTTTTTATTAATTTTAATGAAAATTTACAGAGACTTTGGATTTCCATTCATTCATTGTTGCACTTTTCTCCCTGCCCATCCCTCCCTCCACAGTACACCCAATTTTTCCTTTTAAGATTCAACTGACAAAATTTTTGTTGTTGGCTGCTGAGTTGGTTCTGACCCACATCCACCCCACCCATCTGTGTCAGAAGCAAATTGCCAGGTCTAGCTCACTTAGTGCCTCGTCAATGAGCAACTCCTAACTGCTAAGACAGCTTGCAAATGTTTCTCAGTTTCTGCACTTTTATCATTTTAGGCCAATAACAAACATACACAATGACACTAATCTGAACAATTGTAAATTTTATGGATTCTCAGACACAATTTTCACCTCTGAATAATCTCTGAAATTAGAATGTTATCTCGAAATTACTACTCATCATGAAATAGACAGTAAGGCATAGCTCATGATCTGTGTGTGTGCATCAAAATCTCCAAATTAGGTGTCAGCTGTTTGCTGGGAAATGCCAGAGACAAGTAGAACACTCTTTAAAGAAATGTTGCATCACCAGCACTTTTGGTAGAACAGAGAATGAGACTGTTTGGAAAAATTTGGCAAAAAGTAATCCATAACATTAGGACTCTGAATATGAGAAAGTTTTGTAAATATCTTAACCAATTTATAATAAAATTAGTGTCTAGATAAGTCTAAAAAATCCCTTTCAAAAACTAGAAAATTGTCTATGATAAAGCAGCATGATATCCATTTACTTGACCCTGGTAGTTTCTTGGGATTTGTTTTTGGTTTTTTTGGTTTTGTTTCTTGGGTTTTTTTGTTTTGTTTTTTTTTTTTTTACAGAAATGATGTTAATTATAGAACAGAGTTCAGGTATTTTGTGCTAAACTTACTCTGAGTCATATCAACTCCACAACACTTAACTACTGAGAAATAAGACTAGTACTGTTATATCTAGAGGAATATTCTTCCACTTTACACATCACTCTTTGTCAGTGTGCTGTATGAGGTAACCTGGGTTTGCTGTGATGCTGAACCTTGTGCCATGGGGATAGCAAATATCATAATGGTTTCCCATTATGGACAGTTTTAGATGGAGCTCCCAGTTTTAAAGCAAGTTGGGAAGGAGGAGTGGCATCCACTTCCTAAACCACATGCCTCTGGAAATTCTGTGAACTTGGAGAAACAACGATAATTATGGAAAGGCATTATTAGGTCTTTTGCTCATAGAGTCCCTAGGAGTCAACCTCGACTCAATGCCAATCAACAACAACATATCTTAAAATTGAGAGACTCTTATACTAGGTCATCATTCTTGTGTGCTGTGAAGTAATAGCTAACTCTCTCCAGCAGGGTTTTAGAGGCTATTAGTTGCTTAGGAAGAGACTGCCCGTATTTCTCCTTTGGGGCAGCTAGTAGATTTGAACCACCTGTCTTCAGGTTACCAGTGTAACTCCCTATCCAATAAGCACTAGAGCTCTCTCACTAATATATACTTCGTAAATCGCAAGTATATATGGCAGTTAAGGTAAGGTTGCTGTGAGGGTAAATGTTGATGTTCCTTGTATCAAGTGAGTTTAACGTGGCTCCAGATTGGCAACATCCTTGACTCCCAAAAGGCACACAAATTTTCTCTGTAAGGAAGCATCCTCAACTTAGATACCAGATAATTAAATCACACAAAAATGTGTCCACAGTCGAAATTCAAAGAACCAAGTAAACAAACAACAAAGAGTGGCAATCTATAATAACAATAAGCAAGAAAATTAAATAACCAAGGATCTCCAATACTGAAATTATTAGATATAGAATACAAAAATGTATACCTTGAATGTTTCAAGAAATGAAACTTAGCAACACATTAGAAAATATGAAAAATTATCAACCTTATGTTGTTGTTGTTATGTGCCGTCGAGTCGCTTGCGACTCATAGCGACCCTATGTACAACAGCTCTGTCCTGTGCCAATCTCATTATCTGCGACTCACTCATTCCGATTACTCCAGTTGTTGAATCAATCCATCTCCCAGAGGGCCTTCCCCTCCTGTGCCTGCCCTCCATCCTCCCCAGCATGATGTCCCTCTCCAAGGACTGGTCACTCCTTACAACATGACCAAAGTATGTCAGACAAAGCTTCAGAATCCTTGCCTCCAAGGAGCAGCCCGGTTTAACCCTCTCCAGGCTGAATCTGTTTGTTTTCTTAGCTGTCCATGGCACTCTCAGCACTCTTCTCCAACACCAAAGCTCAAAAGCATCAATTCTCCTTCTATCCTCCCTCGTCATTGTCCAGCTCTCTGATTCAAGTAATTGCAAAGACCATGGCCTGTACCAGACGCACCTTAGTCTCCAGATACACATCGTTGCTCTTGAGTAATTTGGAGAGGTCCCTAACAGCAGATTTTCCCATTGCAATACGTCTTTTAATTTCCTGGCTGACTCTGAGAAGAATGGGAATCCCAGAACACTTGATCGTGCTAATGCGAAACTTATACTTGAACCAAGAGACAGTCAGCAGAACAGAGCAAGGAAACACTGCATGGTTCAAAATTGGGAAGGGCGTACACCAGGGATGTTCCTATATACATACCTTTTCAACCTGTATGCAGAACAGATCATCTCGGAGGCTGGGCTCTATGAGGAGAAATGTGGCATCAGGATTGGTGGAAGATCGATCAACAATCTGCGTTACGCAGATGACACAACCCTGCTTGCTGAAACTGAGGAGGACCTAAAGCGCTTCCTGTAGAGGGTCAGAGACTGCAGCCTTCAATATGGATTGAGGCTCAATGTCAAGAAGACAAAGATTCTCACCACTGGACCAATTGGCAGCATCATGATGGATGGTAAAGAGATTGAGATTGTTCACAGCTTTAGTCTGCTTGGCTCCACAATCAACACTCTTGGTACCAGCAGTCAGGAAATTAAAAGACATATTGTGATCAACTTATAAGGGGGAAAAAATAAGGAACTAAACAGAAGATTAAGCATTGGTTAGAAGAGAAGTGGCGAGTTGGAGATTTAGTGATCTGAAGAAGTTGCCTATAATGCAGCAGAGAAATAATGCAATGGAAAATGTGAGATGTGACACAGCCACTCAAAATCATATTCATTTTTTTCAGTGCTTCTCTATATCTTAGTTGCACATTAGAATTACTTGCAGAACTTAAAAAAATATTAATGCCTGAGTACCATCCCCTGGAGATTCTGATTTATTGGTCTAGAGCATAGTTGGGCTTCAGTGATTTTAAAAGTTCCCTAGGTGAGTCTAATGTGTAGCTATGGATGTGAAGCACTGATATAAAAAAATTAATATGAACATGAACTTGGGCTAGACAATATCTTCTTAATCACGACACAAACAGCAAAAGGAAAAGAAAGAAAGCAGGTACACGGAACTTCATCAAAATTAATGTGTGTGCCTGTGTGTTTTCAAAGTACACTACTAAGAAAATTAGGAGACAGTGAACAGAATGGGAGAAAGTATTTGCCAAGCAAATGTCAAGTAAGGGACCCATACTTAAGATATATAAACAGCATTTATAATTCAACACTAAAAATACCAAACCCCCCAAATCAAACCTACTGCCATTAAATCAATTCCAATCCATACTGATAGGGCAGGGCATATTAGAACTGCCCTCCAATGTCTCCAGGCTATAAATTTTGAAGGAAGCCATCTGCCCCATCTTTTTCCTGGAGAATAGCTAGCACGTTAAAACAATTTACGTTCTGATTAGCAGCCAAGTGATTTGACCACTGTCCCACCAGGTATCCTTGATAAGAGGACAACCCAAATTAGAAATGACAAAAGGTTTGAGTAGACAGTTGTCCAAAGAAACTATACAAATGACCAATGAAAACGTGCAGAGATGCTCAACAGTATCAGCCATTGTTGTGGCTCATGGCTTTCAAGTCAGAACCAACTCTTGGCTGACCCTTCAGCAGGTTTTTAGAGGCTGTAAAAATCACATAAAGAAGAATGTCCATCTTTCCTCCAACAATTAGTTGATAGATTTGAGTTGGCAGTGCAACGCTTTTCCCACTAGGACACCAGAGCTCCCTATTAGCTATATCGTTGTTGTTGTTGTTGTTGTTAAGTACCATTGAGTTAGAATCGACCCGTAGCTGACCCATCAGTGTTTTTTCAGAGGCAGTAAGCCACAAGGGAAGAGATTGCTCATCTTTCTCCTGTGGAGTAGAGGATGGATCCGAACCATGAACCTTTGTGTTGGCAGCACAATTCTAAGTCACCAGAGCTCTCTTATTAGCCATTGTTGTTGTTGTTGTTGTATACCGTTGAGTTGGAACCAACCCATAGCTGACCTTACAGCAGGTTTTCAGAGGAAGTTTAATAGCATGGAAGGAGATTGCTCATCTTTCTCCTGCAGAGCAGCGGATGGATTTGAACCAAGTTTCTTTGGAATTACAAAGCCGTTTCTCATCACAGCAAAATGAAAATCAAAACCACAGGCTAGATTCTGTTTTAGAGCTTAAAACATGGAGTGCACATGACCTTCAAAAACTGCCACTTGCCCGTATTTTGCAGCAAGACTAGACCAGATGTCATCTTAAAAACTCTGACCTTTCAAGCTGCCCAAACAGCTATTTCAGAAAGTTTCTTCAACATTTATACTAGACTTTGGAATTTGAAAAGGGGGACTCTGGTCCCAAAGATCCCATGTAACAGTCGTTCAAAACTGCTCATAGAGATAAAAAGGGCATTCTCCTCTCATTGTGATTTATAACCTCAAAAACCCAAGGGAGGATCACTATGTTTTAGAACCTATGGGATGGTAGTGAGTTTGAGTTTTTAGTCTCCATTAAAGGATCTCTGGTGGTATGGTTCCTAGAAAGGCCACACATCTCCAGCTGTTAAAACCCACCAGTGACTCCAAGGAAAAAAGATGAGCAGTCCCCTCCCATTAAGATGAAATCCAATAAACAGTAGAGATGGCAGTGAGTTTAAATTTTATTCCCTTTTAGAACTACATGGCTCTTAACAACAGAATCATCTATTAATATAATAATCACCCCCAACTCTGCCCAGCACTCCATTCTAAGAAAAATCCTTACTGAAGTTTGCACCTTTTGATTTACATCCACTCCCCTATCTACAAAAAAAATCCTATACATAAGATCTTCAAAGAAGCAGTTTCATTTTCAGCAATCAAGTAGTAAATAGGAAGGAGAAACCTTAACTGATTTGTTATATACCCAAAGGCAGTCGTACTGCTAATCCAAAGATCGTAACTTGCCCGTGGGTCAAATCTCTGCTCCTCTTGAGAAAAATGGAACATCTCTTCCTGGTTCTCTTTATAGCCTAGGAAACTTGCTGGAAAGTCAGCTATGAGTCAGTTCTGACTAGGCAGCATTGAGTTTGATTTTTAATGCATATACTGCTAAGTTTGCTCTGCTCACAAATTTTTCCACTTACTTTTCCTCTTTATAGGATACAACGAATAAAAATCGCTTTTCAATTTTAACAAAGTATTTTTCCCTGTAAGACAATTCATATCCAAGGGGTCAACCAAACGTTGCTTACATAAGTAAGACCATACATAAGTAGCCGCAGAATTCAGTTAATACACATGTTCTTTCCTGGCAATCTTTAACTTTACTAATAATTCTTGTCTTAAGCTATCTGCAAGAATTTCCAGTTGCCATGGATGTGCAAAAAACAAAAACAAACACAAAAAACACCCAAAACTTGTTATATGATCCTCCAAAGGAAACAGCCATGAAGAAGCCTACAGCTCATACCCCAAAATGATGTAACCAGACATCGTTTTGAAAACCAGCTGACTATGCCTCCTGATTTGCATACCTTCTTTTTGAAGATTACCTACACCTACACATTCCCCTACTAAAAATATTAAATTAACATAAACCCCTCTCTGTACCTTTAACCTAACCTAAAAATGCTCTCTAAAACCTTCTCTTTCAATAATCACTAACTTCTGTCTCCTTTTAACTTGCTGCAAGTAAAATAAAGTTTGCTTGTCCACATACTTGTTGAAAGTATTCACTAGAAGGGAAAAAAAGACAAAAAGCCTTTAGTCCAGGTAAGATCCCACAGCACTGGTACCACAAGGAGATACCGCTTCACACACAATAGCATGGCTAGTATAAAAAAAGTCAAATTATAACAGTGTGTTATTAAAGATATGAAGAAATCAGAACCTTTATACATTTGCTAGTGGGAATAGAAAATGGTGCAGTCACTCGGAAAACAGAATTTTATAAAATGTTAAAGCATTTAGTTTACCAAATGACCTAGTAATTCCATTTCTAGGTACATACCCAAAAGAAATTAAAGCACATATTTTACACAAAAACCTGTTTTTAATGTTCACAACAGCATTATTCATTAGAGCCACAAAAAATAGAAACAAACCCAGATATCTATCAACTGTTGAATGGATAAGTAAATACATGTGATAGATATTCAAACAACAAAGTATCATTTGACAGTTAAAGGAATGAGGTACAACACAGATGCTAAAACATGGATGGACTTTGAAAAAATTTTGCTAAGAGGCCAGTCAAAAAGGACTACATATGAAACTATTCCATTTTCATAACGTTTAGACCATAACACTGATATGTCAAATGTGATAATGGTTACCCATTGTGGGCAGTGTTTGGTGGAGCTTCCTGATTAAAACAAGCTTGGAAGCAGGAGTGGCATCCACTTGTGAAGCAGTTTGCCTCCAAATACCCTATGAACCTGGAGAAAGGATGAGTTATACAAATGTTCAGGTCTTTCGCTCACAGAGTCGCTATAAGTTGCCTACAACTCGACAGCACTTAATAACAACAACAACTGCTCTAAGATAGCAGCAGTAAAAAATAGGTTACCACTGCTCTGAAGCAATAGTTGGTGGGGAGAATGGTAGGGGAGATTGATTGTTCATGACTTCCATGTTTCTCTTGGGAGTGATGAAAATAGTCTAAAGTTGCTTGTGGTTACGATTGCCCAACCACCTGGATACACTAAAAACCACTGAACTGTAAACTCAAAATAGGTGAAGAATATTGTATGTGGATTATATTTCAAAGCTGGTTTTTATAAAATGGACAAGAGACAATATTTGAAGGGATAATGGCTGAGGAATTCTCAGAACTAATAATGAAAGATGCAAATACAGAAACATAAGAAGCACAACATATACTAAACAGGGCAATTAAAATAAAATCTATAGTAGACATATTACAGTGAAATTGCAGATTGCCAAAGACAAAGAAACTCTTGGTAATAGAAATTCAGAGGGCATTGTGAACACATTGAAATCGTAAGAGCATCTTACTGCCAGAGAAAAGAACTTTGGAACAAGACCTTTGGTCTGACTCTCTCAAACAAACACTTGATAGTAACAGAAAGCAAAGCAGTATTGGTCTGCCTTTGATTCACATTTGGTCGATCAGGAGAACATGGCTTCCCTGCTGGAAATCATAAAATGCCTCAAGCTTGAAAGCTAAATGTTAAAAGGCATTTGACGCAGCATTTTCAGTTAATAACTCGAAGATGACATGTACATCAAGGGGGTGGGGGAGGGAACTGGAGACTTCTCTCTAACTGCTGGGCATTTTCCAATGCTCGACACTGACAGCATAAATCAGAAACAGCTGAGCCACTACAGAGTACCATCCTGCTGATTCAAAGTCCATGTTTTAAAAGATGCAGAGACATTAAAATAAGTTAAAATGTGCAGTGGAAAAGTTCTGATGGTCCATTTCTCTAATTTGTTATTTAAATTTTTCTTTAAAACAAACAAAACCTAGTTACAGAGAATCAAATCCAGGTCAAAGAAATTGCATGCGTGTCAAAGTAGACCTATATTCTACATTTTCTCCTTTTTTAAAATAAAATTTTAATTGTTATTTTAACGAACATTCACAGAGAAGTTAGATATTCATTCATTCATTCTTGCATTTTTTTCACACACACACACACACAGACGGAGAGACACAGAGACTTCTCCGCCCCCAAAGACGGGCCGTTCTGTCTCCAACCTCGAACCACGTACCCTGGGTATTGGCAGCATGGCTCCTTGTCCAGGCTGCCATCCAGGTTTCACTCATTCTTGCATTTTTACCCCTTCTCCCTTCCTTCCCTCTCCCCCAGTTCACTTTTTAAAAATATTCATTCATTGTTGCACAATTACCTACCACCCCCACCCCAGTCCTCTTTGCAATGATATAACTCTTATTCTGGGTTGTTGTGGTATGTATCATGCCAGCTATACATTCAGTTTAGATGCTTCTTTCCTTCAGCTGATCCAGTACAATGGTCATTATCTAGTGGTGCTATGCAGTATTTGTCTTTTTGTTACTGAGATATTTCCCTCAGAATGATGTGCTCCAGTGTCCCCCACGTAGTGTAATGTTTTATGAGTTCATTGTTTTTTCAGTGCTGTGTAGTATTCCCTTGTATGAATATACCATAGTTTTTCTATCCATTCATTTGTCGATGGGCAGCAATAAACATGTGTGTACATATAGCTGTTCGGATGCTTTACATTTCATGGGCTGATTTTTTTTTAAATTTTTTCCAAAAGTAGAGAAGCAGCCTAGCTTCTAAAGTGGCTCTAGGTGGCTCAAATCTGCAGCAACTAAGTGGTACAAATAGTTAACAAATTGAACTGGTAACCAAAAGGCTTGAGGTTTGAGAGTACCTGGAGTTACCTCAGGAAGAAAGACCTGACAATCTACTACTAAAAAATCAGCCATTAAAACCACAGTGAGATACCATCTCACTTCAGTAGCAGTGGTAAAGTTTAACAGGACAGCAAGTAATAAATGTTGGAGAGGATGTGATGAGATTGGAACTCTTTTACATTTTTGACGGGATTATAAAACGATGCAACTAATCTGGAAGGCAGTTTGGCATCTCCTCAAAAAGAACATAGAAATTCCATATGACCCAGCTATCTCACTGCTTGGAATATACCCCAAGAAAATGAGAATTGAGGCTCAAATGGAAACTTGTACACCAATGTTCATAGCACCATTATTTAGCATCACAACAACATGGAAGCAGCCCAGATGTCTAACTACAAACGAATGGATTGAGAAGTTGTGGTAAATTCATACTATGGAATACTATGCAGCATGCAGGAGCAATGATTTTGTTTTGTTTTTGTTTTTTGTTTTATTTGCAGTTTTCTTTTTTTTTCTTTTTTATTTTTTATTGGGAAAAACATATTGGGGGTACAAGGAGGTGAGGGTTGGGGACGGAAGGGTGAGGATGGGCCAGGATGCAGTTGCAGAGCTGCACAGTTTGGTCGGTGGGGGGAGCAGGTGAAGGAAAGAATGAGGGTCCAGAGGGGACCAGATCCTACAGAGGAATGACAAGCATTTTCCAATGGTAATTAAACTAACTGGTCTTATTGATTTGGGAATT
>NW_006400195.1:337268-343879 GCF_000299155.1 Elephantulus edwardii | reverse complement strand
TGTCTCTGCCTCTGCCGCCATCTTGGATCTCCGATTTTGTAATTTATTACCTAACTTGGGAGGGAATAAAAAGCATTATGCTGAGTGAAATAACTCAGTTCCAAAAGAACAAATATTGTATAAAACCATTATTGTAGAATGAGTATCAGAATCCAAGGTGGGGGAGGTGTGTGTGAAATAGAAATAGAGGGGTGAAGAGGGGGGGTTGGTTGTTAATCATACGATTGCACAATTTGATGGGTGAGTGGTGTGAAGGAAATAGGAAGGATCTTTTGTAAAAAAAAACAATGTATTCAAACTTTATAAATAAATCTGTATACATTTTTTTTTTAAATCAGCCATTGAAAACCCAAAGGAGAACAGCTGTCCATAGTTCTACTATCTCAGAGTTCTACTTTAGTCTGACATACATGGGGATGCCATCAGCTGGAATTGACTTTACAGTTGTTGTTGTTATTATGTGCCATCGAGTCACTTGTGATTCATAACGACCCTGTGTACAACAGCCCGAAACTCTGTTCTGTCCCGTGCCAACCACACTGCCTCGGATACTCCCATCCCAATTACCCCAGTCACTGAATCAATCCACCTCACAGAGGGCCTTCCCCTCCTGTGCCTGCCCTCCACCCTCCCAAACATGATGTCCCTCTCCAAGGACCGGTCTCTCCTTACAACATGTCAAAAGTATGTTAGACGGAGCCTCAGAATCCTTGCCTCCAAGGAGCAGCCCGGCTTAACACTTTCCAGGATGTATCTGTTTGTTTTCCTAGCAGTCCATGGTACTCTCAGTACTCTTCTCCAGCACCACAGCTCAAAAGTATCAATTCTCCTTCTATCCTCCTTAGTCATTGTCCAACTTTCTGATGCATAACAATTAATAGCAAAGACCATGGCCTGTATCAGATGCGACACCATTGCTCTTCAGTACTTTGGAGAGGTCCCTAACAGCAGACTTTCCCATGGCAATACGTCCTTTAATTTCCTGGCTACTGGTGCCAAGAGTGTTGACTGTGGAGCCAAGCAAACTAAAGCTGTGAACAATCTCAATATCTTCACCATCCGTCCTGATGCTGCTAATTGGTCCAGTGGTGAGAATTTTTGTCTTCTTGACATTGAGCCTCAATCCATGCAGTTCTTGACCCTCTGCAGCAAGTGCTTCAGGTCCTCCTCAGTTTCAGCAAGCAGAGTTGTGTTATCTGCATAATGCAGGTTTTTGATAGATCTTCCACCAGGATTGACCCCACGTTTCTCCTCATAGAACCCAGCCTCTTGGATAATCTGTTCTGCATACAGGTTGAAAAGGTATGGAGACAGGACACATCCCTGGCGTACACCCTTACCAATTTTGAACCATGCCGTTTTTCCTTGCTCTGTTCTGACAACTGCCTCTTGGTCCAAATATAGGTTTCTCATTAGCACGATCAAGTGTTCTGGGATTCCCATTCTTCTCAGAGTCAGCCACAGTTTTTGATGATCCACACTGTCAAATGCCTTTGCATAGTCAATGAAACACAGATGTTCATTCCTCAGGTATTCCCTCTGGTATTCTTAGCCTTTAGCTAAGATCCATCTAACAGTAGCTACAATATCCCTAGTACCACGATCCCTTCTAAACCCAGCTTGGACTTCTGGCAGTAACTAGTTCTTAACTATTCACTAGGCAAAGAAAAATGTAGTTCTGTATTAATTTATCAGCTACAGTAAACGTTTCTATGGAAACTAGCTTTGACTCTTCCATTCATTCATTTATATATGAGATTAACAAATAATTACTATAACATGTTTGAGGAATAACATAGTAATACGGAATTTTAATGACAATTTTTCCTTTACCTCCTCCTTTCTCATTTACAGGGAAAACAGGAAAGAACTGGACAATATTCTGTCAAAACAAACAAAATACATATAATAACTCATTGTCTAGGTCTATCAATGCTCAATACATCAAGTTTGAATGCAAGCCTTAAAGAGGAGATAAAGGTCAGAAAATATACATAAGATTTTGTTTTTCATCCACATGAATATAAAAGCAATAGCGATTATTTTGTTGTTTGGGGGAAAACCCCCACTTCTTAGATGTCATATTTTGTATAAGTTCAAAATTATAGCTTCCTAAAAGGCATCTTTAATGATAACAATCAGAGAATTCTATTTATTGCACAAAAATGCATAAGTGGATCAGTTTGGCCTGTCATATGCTGGACACATTTCCCATTTTGTAATGTAAAAGTAGTAAAATTTTACCATCCTTTTGCTGTCAACAGACTGATTATGAGTGAAAATATGAAAATATTCATGGTCAACCAAGCATCCTGCCCATCAAATGCTCAATCCTAAGTGGCTCTGCTGTCAGACTCATAACAGCTAAAACATATTTATGTAAGAGCTTGTAAAGAGTTCATTTTTACAGGTGGGTTTTCCTTTCTGGAAGATTCACACTTGAGCCTCAAATAAAGGGAGCTTTGTTTCATAAAATTGAAAAAAAGTAGCTCTGCATTCATTCCATCATTCAGTAAATTTGTATTGAGCATTTTCTTTTTTTCCCAGAGGGCACTTATTATCCCACTTGGTAGAAGTAAAAAGGTAGTATAAATTAAGAACTCTGAGTTTCCTTAGTTAATGTTGTAGGAAAGGTTCTCAGAAATATGTAAGATGAAAAGAAACATACTATGTACATGCACAGAGGCAGAGAACAATGCTGGAGAAAGTAACTTACAAAAAAGGGGAAATAGGCTTGTGAGAAAAACAGTGACAATAACTCATACAATAAATGGGGCTTTCTGCTTAATGACATATCTCACAATATGCCACCACTTCTCACAGTTTTAATCACCCAAAATCATCTCCAATATCTTGCTACCAGTTCCTTTTCTATATACTATTTAGGAATTACATGCCTACCACTTGTCTATCAATTTGTCATTGTGTTGTCTTGCATGTTTTCATATATTGCCACTAGAATTTCAAGTACCAGCAGGTTCACCCATGATGGGCAGGTTTCAACAGAGCTTCCAGATTAAGAGTAGAAAGAAATACTGGCTATGGATAACAGAAAATGGTTATTTGATATAGTGCCAGAAGATGAGCCCATCAGGCTTGGAGACATTCAAATGATGACTGATTAAGAGACGCCTTCTCAAAGAACAGTTGACTTTAATTACATGAATGAAGTAAACATTCTGTACTTTTATTTGCTGATCTCAAAAAGAAGAGAAACAGCTGTAAGTGTCCATTAGTAAGTAGGTCATGGATTGTACTAATTATGAATCTAGGCAAATTGGAAGACATAAAAAATTAAACAGGACGCAAAAAGACCAATATACAAAACATAAGTGAATTGTAAAGGGCTGGTATCAGCCATTTTGAATCAAATAGTAATATGGTCTTCTACTGAGCTCTGGTAGCCTAGTGGTAAGGAGCTGCTCTGAAATCCCAAGGTGGGAAATCAATCTTCTCTCATGTGATTAAAGTGCCTCTGAAAACCCACTGGAGGACCAGCTATGTATTACTTCCGACTTGACAGTACACAACAATAACATGCCAACGTGACAAAATGAAGAGTAATAGCATCACATTCCTTGTCAAAAAGAACATACAATGCTATTAATAAGAGGATGATACCCAAACGCACTCCTGAAAGGAAAACTAATTAACAGTATTATTATTATTATTATTATTATTATTATTATTATTATTCAAATTTACATATCAACCGCTATCTTAAGAAATGAAGATATTGAAGACTTCCACTCACTTTTGGGTCTAAAATTTATCAAACATGCAATCAAGATGCATTGATAATTACTAATGACTGGAAAGTAAAAGTTGGTAATAAAGAAGGACTTCTTGATAGGAAAAAGAAAACATAGAAATCATTTCAGAGACAGAATGAAAGAATTGTGTATGACTAACTATTTAGAGAGTGCTGGTGGCTTAGTGGTAAGGATTTATGCTGTCATTTCAAATGCATTTTGTGTTTGAACACAACAGCAACTCCACAGAAGAAAGATGGGAAAACTCCTCCCATGTGAACTGTCTCTAAAAATCTGCTGGAGATTCAGCAATGAGTTTGTTCTGACTCAATTGTACATAGCAACAACAAACGAAACTTGTAACAGGCAAATACCTTTTCAACAATATAAACTGCAACTATATACTTAGACAACACCAAATGAAATACACAAGAATCAGATGGGACTAAATTTGTGGAAAGAAATTATAAAGCAGCTAGTCATAACAAGATCAGGGGCCAAATGTGAAACAGCCCATCAATTGCTTACATGCAAGTTTAAATTGAAGCTGAAGAAAATTAAAACAAGTCTATGAGAGACAAAATACAAACTTGAGTATCTCCCACCTGATTTGCAAACATCTCAAGAAGAGATTCATTCACTGAACACCAATGACCAAAGGCCAGATGTGTTGTGGAATAACATCAAAGGCATCACATGTGAAGAAAGTAAAAGGTCATTAAAATTAAAGAAAACAAAGAACAAAATGGTTTTCAGCAGAGACCCTAGTATTTGCTCTAGAATGTAAAGATGCAAAAGCCAAAGGAAGAAACAATGATGTAAGAAAGCTGAACAAAAGATTTCAAGTGGAGAAGACAAAGTAAATTATCATTAAATATCCAAAGAGCTGGAGTTAGAGCATCAAAAGAGAACACTCATCATTTATAAAATTGAAAGAACTGAAGCGGGGGGAACCAAGACTCAAGTAGCAATAGTGAAGTATTTTATGGACAAAATATTGAATGATTCAGGAAACACATGGCAAAGGAAAAAAGAAAGGTCACTGTGCCAAAAAGAGTTGAGTGATGGTCAATCATTTCAGGAGGTAGCATATATTTAAGAAGCAATAATAGAGAAGTCCATGCTGTACCCAAAGCATTGGTGAAAACAAAGGTTACAGGAATGGACAGAACACAAACTGAGATGTTTCAAAAAATATGGACAAATGCCCATCAACAAATTAATGGATGGAGAAATTCTGGTATACAGCACTAAAAACCAACAATTTTGTAAAATACTATGTAACAAGGAAGAGTCTAGAGAGCCTTATGCTAAGTAAACTAAATCAGTCTCATAAGGACAAATAACTGCCTAAAACCAGTTTATATGGAGATATTCTAAATAAGCAAAGCACTTCTGAAAAACAAAAATGAAGTGGGAGGCATAGCACTCCATGATCTAAAAAGCTATTGCAAAGCTGTAATAACCAAAACTTCATGGTACTAGTACAATAACAGATGTATGGATCAATGGAACAGAATTAAGAATCCAGAAATTAACCCATCTACCTATGGTATTCAACAGGAAACAAAACTTGAATGGAGAAACAACAACCTTTTCAACAAATGATCTGGTAAAACTGTACTTCTAACTTCAGAAAGCTGAAATAGCATCCACATCTCACACCATCAACTCAAGTTGGATGAGTGACCTAAGGGGTAAAGTCCAAAGCCACAAAGATCATTAAAGACAAAATAGAACCAATTTGAGAAGGCCTAGCCTATGGTATAAATGTTGTTTTTGTTGTGTATCATAGAGTCAGAACCAATCCATAGCTGACCCTCTGGTGGGTTTTCAGAGGCAGTAAATTACACGAGAGAAGATTGCCCATCTTTCTCTCACAGAGCAGTGGGTGCCTTCGGGACTGCAGTGTAGCTTTTTGCATAGCCAGAAATGCACAGCCATGAGAGGATAACATAGATGAATGGGACCTGCTAAAAAGTAAGCCCCTGTGTGCATCAAAAACCTCTCCCAATAGTGTGAAAAGGAAACCTACAGATTGGAAAAGAACATTTGGCAATGTCATCTTGCACGGAAGTTTACAGAATCCTACAAAGACACCATAAGAAAAAGACTGATAACCCAATTACAAAATGACCAAAAGACATGGGAAGATTTTTCACAAAGGAAGACATTCGGGTGGCCAACAGGCACATGAAGAAATGCTCAAAATCACTGGCAATAAAAAATGCAAATAAAAACCACAATGAGACACCATCTTATCCCTGTGGCAGTGGCAAAGTTTAGTAGGGCAGCAAGTAGTAAATGTTGGAGAAGGTGTGGTAAGATAGGAATTGTTAAACAGTGTTGGTGGGATTGTAAAATGGTACAACCACTCTGGAAGGCAATTTGGCATTTCCTCAGAAAGTTGAACATAGAAACCCCATATGACCCAGCTATTCCACTACTAAGAAGATACCCCAAGGAAATTAGAACTAAGACATGGAGATCTTGTACACCAATGTTCATAACAGCATTATTCACCATCTTAAGAACATAGAAACAGCCCAAGTGTCCAATCACAACTGAATGGATTGAGAAATTGTGGTATATTCACACAATAGAATACTATGCAGCACTCTAGTACAACAATTTTGAAAAATACTACAAAACTTGGGAGAGTCTGGAGAGCATTATTCTGAGTGAACTTAATCTCATAAGGACAAATACTGTATAAAACCATTATTGCAAAAATAGAAGGTTAACTAGTAAAACATGTATGGGGTCTCGCCTTTATACGAAGATGGCGCCAAAAGCTAAGAAGGAGGCTCCTGCCCCTCCCAAAACTGAAGCCAAAGCAAAGGCATTAAAGGCCAAGAA
>NW_006400195.1:335447-336968 GCF_000299155.1 Elephantulus edwardii | reverse complement strand
AAGAAGCTCTATGACATTGATGTGGCTAAGGTCAACACTTTGATTAGGCCTGATGGAGAGAAGAAGGCCTATGATCGACTCGCTCCTGATTATGATGCTTTGGATGTTACCAACAAAATTGGGATCATCTAAACTGAGTCCAGCAGACTAATTCTAAATATAAATTTTTCTCACCAAAAAAAAACAAAACACAAAAAACAGCACCATATATGGGGTCTCAAGAGGAGAAGAGGTGGGAGTAGGGAGGTTAGGATGGCTAGGGCACAGGATTGCACAGTTTGTTGGGTGGAGAAGGAAATGAGAAGGAACCAGGCAAAAAGCCAGGATAATGATGGGCATGGTCCAATGGTGATTAGTTTTATAAAATATAATGAAAATGACTGTATGAAATACAATATGAATGAGGAATAATGTGAAACACAATGTATACAAACTTTGTAAGCAAACTAATTTTTAAAAAATGCACATAAAAAATAAGCAAATTTTTGGGATCCCCCAAAAAGTCCAAAATAAAGGTAGGCAGGAGGGCAGAGTGTGGGGGAGGGAGGAAATCAATAGGATAATAAATAGGTCTGTCCACTCGATGTACAAAAGTAACTCATGGTTGCTGTGAAGCTGAACACTGTGACACTGACACATCAGCTCTCGGATTAAAATAAGCTTGAAAGCAGGAGTGGCATCCACTTCTGAAATAGCTTGCCTCTGGAAACCCTATAAACCTGGAAAAAGGACAAAAGCTATACAACTGTTCAGGTCTTTCGTTCATAGGGTCGCTATGAGTCGCCTATGACTCGATGGCACTTAACAACAACAACAGCAACAATAGGATTTGTTTGGGTGGATGGGTGGGTGAAGGAATTACGAAAGATACAACACGGACCTGAAAAGAATGATGGGGCAATAGTAAGCACAGATCAATGGTGATTAATTTTATAAAACATAATGTATATGAATGATCATGGGAAATACAATGTGAATGAAGACATATGAGAAACCTAGTGTACATGAATGAAACAGAATGTATACAAATTTTGTAAGCAACCCAATATAAAATTAATGTGTTTTAAAAACTGGAAGAATAACTAGTTAGATGTGTGTGAATGTCCAAAATGAGATGAGGAGGGAGTATGGGTGTGGATGGATGGGGGAGTGAAGGAATGGGAAAGACTCAATGGGACTTGAGACAGGGTGATAATCAGTATAGATCAATAGTGGTTGGTTGCATAAAACATATTGTATATGAGTGATTGTATGACACAAAATGTAAATGAATGATTGTGCAAAACACAGTATATATGAATGAAATACGAAATTTTTTTAAAATGTGGGTAATGCAAATGAGGAGTTAAATTTCTAATTTAATTTTAAGTAACTTAAATTGCAGTTGCCATATCTGGTTATTCCATTGGCTAGTTTTTGCCAGCCTCCCGGATGGTCTGTTCTGCATATACGTTGAAAAGGTATTGGAGACAGGGCACATCCATGGCGTACACCCTTCCCAATTTTGAACCATGCAGTGTT
>NW_006400195.1:328916-334452 GCF_000299155.1 Elephantulus edwardii | reverse complement strand
GAAGAGATTGAGATTGTTCACAGCTTTAGTCTGCTTGGCTCAACAATCAACCCTCTTGGCACCAACAGCCAGGAAATTAAAAGACGTATTGAGATGGGAAACTCTGTTGTTAAGGACCTCTCTAAAGTACTGAAGGGCAAAGGTGTCTCTCTGGAGACTAAGATGTGTCTGATACAGGCCATGGTCTTTGCAATCACTTGTTATGCGTCAGAGAGTTGGACAATGACTAAGGAGGATAGAAGGAGAATTGATGCCTTTGAGCTTTGGTGTTGAAGAAGAGTATTGAGGGTACCATCGAGTGCTAGGAAAACAAACAGAATCATCCTGTAGAGGGTTAAACCAGGCTGCTCCTTAGAGGCAAGGATTCTGAGTTTTCGTCTAACATACTTTGGTCATGTTGTAAGCAGAGACCGGTCCTTGGAGAAGGACATCATGCGTGGGAGGGTGGAGGGCAGGCACAGGAGGGGAAGGCCCACTGGGAGATGGAATGATTCGGTGACTGGGGTAATCGGGATGAGTGAGTCGGAGATAATGAGTTTGGCACAGGACAGAACAGAGTTTAGGGCTCTTGTACATAGGGTTGCTATGACTCGCAAGTGACTCGACAGCACATAACAACAACAACAAGTTTTTGCCACTGCTCTGTTTGTTACTACTCTCACTCAATGACATTAATTTTTCTGTAGGTTGTGAAGGGAAAAAGTCGATTCATTCTTTTTTTCTCATATGAAGAATCAGTTGACCTAGAACAACAACCTTCCCTGCTGATTGAAAATGTCAATATTTACATAGGTGTGTTTATGTATATGTGTATATATTTGTGTAAACATATGCATATATGTAAATAAAATCACCATAACTTTATAAAGAATTGTTGATTCAGTTACATAACCTTGCCCTCTCACATACCCTCCAAAAACCACATTGTTTTTGCTGTACAAATGACTTTGTCATTTATTTTTAGAGCTTTAAGATTTTCAATAAATTTTAGATTCAAGAGATAAAGTTAAAATTATAAAAAGGCACCACATTTTACATGTGTACTAATCCATACTAAGAAATATGGAAGACAACTACTTGGTCATCCTACTGGAAGAAATCTCTGTTTGTAATCATTCCAAAGGAAAGTAATCCAACATAATACAGAAATGTACTGAATAATACCATTATCATCAAATGCAATGAAACTTTTATTGAATTCAGAAGTGGTTGGAATAGCAAACTGACATTGAACTACCAGAAATTTAAGTGAGATTTAGAAATCATATAATAACATACACTGTCGAGTCAGAATCGACATATAGCTGACCCTCCAGTGGACTTTCAGAGGCAGTAAATTACATGGACAGAGATAACAAACCCTTCTTGTGTGCAGCAGCTGGTGCATTCAAGTTATGTGAACCAGTTGCTCCACAGGACAAAGAGGAGGAATCAACTTGAGGATTAAAGTGCACCTGAAATGCCACAGTATTTTTTTAATTTTTTTTATAATTTTTTAATTAACTTTAATGAACGTTTAGAGAGACATAGGATTTCCATTCATTGTTGCACTTTTCTCCCTGCCCACCTTTCCCCCTCCATTCGCTCTTCTCTTTGAAAAGTAAAAGACAAATTCTTTCATTGTTATACAATCCCTCCCACCAAGTCCACTCCACTGTGCAACCTTCATTCTGGACTCCTGTCATGACAATAATACCTAATCCTATATCCCTTTTAAACAATTCACTCCCTCATCTGTTTCAATGCAGTATACATTATTTATCCCCTCTTTCTCAGTCTTCCTTCAACCCCGATATCAACAGTGGCACTATGCAATTTTTCCTTTTGTGAGATATTCCACTCAGCATAATGTCCTTTAGGGTCACCCATTTTATATAATATTTCATTAGTTCCTTGTTTCTCAATGCAGTATAATACTCCATTCTGTGACTATACCAGAGCTTGTCTATCTATTCGTTTCTTGATAGGCATTTGGGTTGTTTCCAACTCTTTGCTATTGTGAACAAAGCCAAGATAAACATGAGTGTGGATATATCTGCTTGGGTGGCATTTATGGTTTCTTAAGGGTATATTCCCAGTAGTGGAATTGCTGGGTCAAATATTATTTCTATTTGCAACTTTTTGAGAAAGCATTATACAACCTTCCATAGTGGTGGCACTATTTTACACTCCCACCAACAGGGAATAAGGGTTCCAGTTTCTCCAAAACCTCGTAAGCATTTGATGTTTGCTATTCCATTAGATTTTGCTATTCTTACTGGGGTAAGATGATAGCTCATAATTGTTTTGATTTGCATCTCTCTTAGAGCTAGGGATTTTTGAGCACTTCTTCATGTGTTTGTTCGCCATCTGAATATCTTATTTGCTGAAGTGTCTGTTCATATCCTGTGCCCATTGTTCAATTGTGTTATTTACCTTTATGTTGTTGTGGTGTTCCAGTATTTTATAAATTCTATACGTCCCTTGTCTGACATGTCATTACCAAATATTTTTTGAAGTCTGTATCTTCCCTTTTTTCCCTGTTGGAGAAGTTTTAAATATGCATAGGGATTTGATTCTTAGAAGGTCCCATTCATCTACTTTATCTTCTCCTGGTTGTAGATTTTTCAGGATGCTTGGAAAACTGTTCATGTTGTGATTAGGACTTCTAAGAGTTCTTCCAAGCTTTTCTTTAATGAAGTTTATAGCCCTTGGTTTTAGTCCTAAGTCCATGATCCACTTTGAGTTGGGTTTTGTATCTTGAGTGAGGTGTGGATCTTACTTGATTTTTCTACAGATCGTTATCCAATTTTGCCAACACCATTTCTTAAAAAGGCTGTCATTCCCCCACTTGACTGATTTCTTCTCCTTAGCAAAAGTCAGTTAACCATAGGTAGATGGGCTTATTTCTGAATTATAAATTCTATTCTATTGATCTATGTGTCTGTCATTGTAACAGTACCATGTTATTTTGACCACGACAGTAGTGTAGTAGGATTTCAGATCAGGGAGTGAGATGCCTCCTACCTTGTTTCTCTTTTTAAGGAGCCCTTTGCTTATTTGGAGCCTCTTTCCATTACAAATTAAATTGGAGATGGTCTTTCCCATATCGTTGAAGAATGGAATTGGTATTTATGTTGAGACTGCATTGAATGTGTAAATTGCCTTTCATAGTATTATCATTTTCACAATATTGAGTCTTCCTATCCATGAGCAAGGGATATTCTTCCATTTCTCCAGGTCTCTTTTTGTATCTTGTAGTAATGTTTTGTAATTTTCTTTGAATAGGTCCTTTGTATTTGTGGTTAGGTTTACTCCCAAGTTTTAAATCGTGTGATTAGCTATTGGGAAGAGTATTATTTTTCTTAGCTCCAGTTCTGTATTCTCTTTGTCACTGTAGAGAAATCCAATCTATGTTTGTATGCTGCTCTTGTATCCTGTCACTTTGCTAAACTGGTCAACTATGTCCAGTAGTTTTCTTGCTGAGTCATTAGTTTTCTTAGTATACTATCATATCATCTGCATAGAGAGATAATTTTACCTCCTCTTAGCCAATTTGGATACCTCTTATTTCCTTCTTTTGCCTTATTGCTATTGCTAAGGCTTCCAATACAATATTGAACCAGATAGGTGAGAGTGGACATCCTTGCTTAGTTCCTGTTCTCAAGGGGAATGTCCTTAATCTCTCTCCATTGAGAACAATGTTGGCTCTCAGGTTTGCGTATATACTTTTTACTATGTTGAAGAAATTCCCTTCTAATCCTAATTATTGAGTGTTCTAATCAGGAAAGGGTGTTGAATTTTGTCAAAGGCCTTTTCTTTGTCAATTGATAGGATCATGTGGTTGTTGTTCTTTGCTTTGTTAATGTGATGAATGACATTGATTGTTTGTCTTATGTTGAACCATCCTTGCATAAATGTTATGAATCTCACCTGGTCATGGTGATTTTCTTTTCTTTTTGATGTATTGTTGGATTCTATTGACCAAGGATTTATTCTGGATTTTTAAAAGTATATATTTTATTTTTGTGTGTATGTATATTGTCAAATTGAATCTGACTGGTACAGGAGGAGATTGTCCCTCCTTCTCCAGCAGAGCATCCCGTAGATTGGAACCACTCACCTCTGGGATTTCATTGCAGCTTCTTGTATTCAGTGTTTTGGCATCAATGTTCATGAGAGATATTGGCCTATAGTTTTCTATTTTGGTGGTGTCTTTATCTGGCTTTGGTATCAAGGATATGTTTGCTTCATAGAATGAGTCTGGGAGAATTCCATCTTTTTCTGTTTTCTAATATAGTTTATGTAGAATTGGTGGAAGATCATCTCTGAATGTTTGATAAAATTCACTTGTAAGACCATCTGGTACAGGATATTTTTTGGCTGGAAGTTGTTTTATTACCTTTTAAATTTTTTATTTTGTAATGATTCTGTTCAGGTGTTCCATTTCAGTTGGTGTAAATTTAGGTAAGCTGTGAATTTCTAAGTATTTGTCCATTTCCTCTAGGTTTTCATATTTATTTGAGTATATTTTTTCCTAATATTCCAATGTTAGCCTTTTAATTTTAGTTGATTCTGTTGTGATGTTGTCTATTTCATCTCTTATTCAGATTATTTGTGTCTTTTCCTTCTGTTCCTTTGTTACTTTTGCTAGTGGTTTATCAATTTTATTGACCTTTTCAAATAACCAACTCCTAGTTCTGTTGAAGATTTCAACTGTTTTTTCAGTTTTCTGTTTCATTTATTTCTGCTCCAATTTTTATAATTGCATCAGTTGTTTTTTTTTTTTTAGAAGGTGTCAGGTTTTCTTGCTGTTCTTTAATTTGTTGGAGATGTCAGAGAGTCAATGGTCATTTTTCTCCTGCCTTTTGATATGTTTGCTTATTGCTATAAATTGACCTCTGATTACTGCTTTGGCTATTTCCAGAGGGTTTGGTAAATGGTGTTTTCATTGTCATGTGTTTCAAGAAAGTTTTTAATTTCATTTTTTATTTCTTCTAATAACCACTCCTTTCTGGCCCAAGGACCGCAGGCCCAAGGGCCCGCCGGAAATCTTGGGTACCTTTGAAAAACGCCTCTTCGTCGCTTGTCTGATCTGGCTCAGGAGTTCTATAGGACACGTCACCTTCCCTTGGAGATAGCACAACTAAACTTAAGAGACACTGGTCAAAAGGAAAATGTCAGCAGTCGACGTTTTTGGAATCACAGAAGCCAAGAAAGCTTAAGATACAAACTGTCAGATCATGGGTTGGACAATGGAAGATATTTTCTGAAGGGACTGGGTAGATGAGAAGGGATATCCTGGTGGAGGATGGAGCTGGGAAGTAAGTGGGTCAAGGCATTGGGCTAAGAGTGGGGTCAACACTTTAACTAATGCTTATCCCCACAATAAGGGATTTATCTTTAACTGCTACACAAATTGCTGTCTGTCAGATACTCCTCTAAATCTGAACATTCAGATTAAGACAGACTAGGAAGAAGGATTGGCCACCCACTTCTGAAATAGCAGGCCTCTGAAAACCCTATGCACAACAGAACACACGCAGATTAACAAAAA
>NW_006400195.1:318648-326231 GCF_000299155.1 Elephantulus edwardii | reverse complement strand
TGTGTCAGAGGCAGTGTGGTTGGCGCAGGATAGAGCAGGGTTTAGGGCTGTTGTGCATAGGGTAGCTATTAGTCGGAAACGACTCGACGGCACATAACAACAACCACAAAAATACCCACTCATGTTCATGTAAGGTGTTTTTCAGCTTCCAAATGTGTGGTTTTCCTCTCTTTATCCTCTTGTTATTAATTTCTGATTTGATAGCACTGTGATCTAAGAAAATGCTTTATATTATTTCTAATTTATCGACACTTGCCTTTTGGCCCAAGATGTGATCTATTCTTGAGAACGTTCCATGAACATTGGAAAAGAAGTTATACTGGGGGGATGCGGGGTGCATTAGCCTACAAATATCTATGAGGTCGAGTTGTTTTATTGTGGGGTTTAATTCTTGAGCATCACTGTTGAGATTTTTTCTGGTAGGTCTATCTTTTCTTGAGAACGATGTATTGAAGTCTCCAATTACTATAGTAGTGTTGTCTATTTCCTTTTTTAGTTTTGTTAATGTTTGTTTTATTTATTTTGGTGGTCTTTCATTTGGTGCATAGATATTTTTATTGTTATGTCCTCTTTTTCTAGTGACTCTTTAAGCATTATGTAGTGACCTTCCTTGTCCTTTGTGATGGTTTTTGCATTGAAATTTATTTTATCAGAGATTAATATTGCTACTGCTTTTTTCTGGTTGCCATTTGCTTGGTATATTTTTTTCCACATCCTTTTATTTTTATTCTTTCTTTATCTTCATTTTTCAGGTATGTCTCTTGTAGACAGCATATTGATGGATTTTTTTTTTATCCAATATGCTACTCTTTTTCTCTTCAGTGGTGCATTCAAACCATTCACATTCAGTGTGATTATTGAAAGGCAGGATTTTATTGCTATAATTTTGTTGAGTTCCTTTTGGTGTTATTGTTATTTACTTTAATCCATGCTGCTTTCTGTGACACCTTTGTAAGAAGGATATCTCTCAGTGTTTCTTGCAATGTTGGTCTCATTTTTACAAACTCCCTTAGGATCTGTTTTTCTGTGAATATGTTGATCTCTCCTTCACATTTGATGGACAATTTTTCTGGGTACAGTATTCGTGGATGACAGTTGTGTTCTTTGAGTGTTTGATATATTTCCTTCCACTGTATTCTTGCTCACATGGTTTCTGCTGAGAAATCGGCACTTGGTATTATCTGTTCTCCCTTTTAGGTTACTCTTTGTTTCTCTGTTTCTGCTTTGAGAATTCTCTCCTTATATTTGGTTCTTATGTTTGGCAAATTTGACTATGATATACCTTTGTGTTTTTCTTTTGGGGTCTATTCTATATGTTGTTTGCTTAGCTTCTTGAATATATCTTCTCTCATTTTTCATTATGCCTAGGAAGTTTTCCTCTAGTAATTCTTCCACAACTTTTTTTTTGCCTTTCCTTGCTTCTTCCTGTTCTGGTACTCCCGTGATGCACACGTTATTTCTCTTGATGGTGTCCCATATTATTCTTAAATTTTCTTCTTTTTCCTTCCTTTTTGATTCTGCTTTTCATTCTAGCAGATCAGTGGTGACAATTCTTTTATTTCACTAGTTCTGTGTTCCTTTTCTTCAACTCTGTTCATAGGTCTCTCCATCATGTTGACAGCATCTGAAACATTGGACCTCATATTTTGGATTGTGGTTTCTTGTTTTATTAGTGCTACTAATGCCTTGTTTGTTTTATCTGAATTGTTCTGGATTGCTTTTTTTAAATTTTTTTTTAATTTTATTATTTTTGTGTGAGTGTACCATCAAATCAGATCTGACTGGTACAGGAGGAAATTGTCCCTCCTTTCCCGGCAGAGCATCTGGTGGATTCGAACCGTGTGCCTCTGGGATTGTAGCTGCAGCTCCTTGCCACTAGGCCACCAGAGCTCCCCTTGGATTGCTTTTTTAAAGCTACTGCTTTTTGTTTGCAGTGTACTGTAATTCTTCAAGTTTGTCTTTTACCCATTGAAAATATTCAATCATTTTTCTTTTAAATTCTGCATCAGGAAGTTCCATTAGACTTTCTGCCTGCAGGAAATCCATTCATATTGTGTCACCTTTTTGGGGTGACAGCTTGCTTTGTGCTTTTGTAGTGTGTAAGATAGCTTGCTTCTTTTGAGTCATTGATAGGTTCTTTATCTGAAGACAATGCTCTCAAAATCTATGGGGCAGCTACCCCACCTGTGTTTTTCTCTGAACTTCTGACTCAAGAGAAAGTTCAATTCAGGGCCTATGAGAGCAGCCTCCTGTATACTGAGTCATATTAAGGTGCTCTGGATTATAGGCAAGTTGATTGACTGACTGGACTGGTAGGCACTGGTGTGGAGCCAAATGGGGGATGGGGCAGGCACGGGGAGGGGGGAGAATTGTCAGATTTCAGTTGTCCAGGTGTGCTCACAAGTGGGTTTCCCTACTTAAATTCCAGCTGTCTGTTTCCCATCCAGCAGCTCTCGTTCAGTGGTTCTTGCCCAGGGCCCCTCACCCAAGTGCCCTCATCCAGCAGCCCTTGCCCCAGCAGCTCCCTGATTCCAGTGGGGCTTAAGATACTCAGTCAAATTCCTACCAGACTGCTCGCTCCTGGGCAGTCTCCTGATTAGTCAGTGGGACCCAAGAAAACTCAGTCAAATTCCAACAGGCCTGCTTGCTCCTAGGGGGGCTTAAGAAAATTCAGTCAATTTCCTGCAAACCTTCTTTCTCCTGGTGGATGAGTCCCACTGCAGCTCAGCTGGTGGCTTCTGCTGGCCCCCATGTCTCGCTGCTCCCATAGCTCCCAAACTAATTATTTTAATAAAAGTTCTGACTCAAATTCCTACTGTCCATGTCACATGGTCTCTGTGTGCCATGTCGGTCTCTCAAGTGGCCTATTTCTATGTAGCTTGCTTTTCCTGCAGCTCCTCACACAGCTTCCTCCATCACTGCTATCTTGGTTCCCAGGATGTCATAGTATTTTCAATTACCTCACATGAATATGAAAGGTGGAGAATAGATAAGGAAGACTAAAGAACTGATGAATTTGAACTATGGTGTTGATAATAATGAAGTGACCATGGACAACCAGAAGAACAAACAAATCTTCTTTGAAAGAAGTTCAACCAGAATACTAATTAGAAGCAAGGATGTCAAGACTTCATCTCTTCTTCATACTCTATACATGTTATCAGAAGGGGCTAGTCCTTGAAAAGGACGTCATGTTTGGTAAAGTAGCAGATCAGCAAAAACAGGGAAGGTCTGCAATGAGATGGATTGACACAGCGTCTTTGATAATAGGTTTAACCATAGCAAATACTGTGAGCATAGTGCAGGGTAGTTGTACATTTAGTTCTGTTTTACAGAGGGTTGCAAATTCAATGATATCAACAAGGTAACAGCATTTCATTTATACCTGCATGCCTTCCTTATATCTGCCCTCTTTCCATTTTCAAGCTATTGTGGGTGAATCTGGGATGTGAGTGAGCAATTAATTCAGTCCTGAATCCTCAGGATTAATTTAGAAGCTCTTTCTACTCTTTTAACGGCGCTCTGGTGTTCTCGTGGCAAGAAGCTGCATTGCAATCCCAAAGGCATGCGATTTAAATCCTCAGGAAAAGCATGGGCAATTTCATTCTGAACAATTAATTGCCTCTGAAAACCCACTGTAGAGTCAGCTAATAGTTGGTTCTAACTCGAGAGTGCACACACAACAACTACAGTACCTTCAAATTATCTCTCAAATAAGAGGACTTGTTATTTTCCACTCAATTATTATTTATTGGTACATTTCAGGAGTAGAGTGGGGTTACTGTTTGTTTTAAACATTGGTGGTACTAACAGTCCAAGATAACAAAAATGACACAGCTTTGGAGTAGGAAATGGGCTTTCAGACTAAGCCCAGTCAGTCTCTTATCAATTGGTTTCCATTAAGTCTGGGTTCATATTTGTTGTTTTAGACTTCCAATTGGTTGATGCTTAGCCAAATGTTCCCCTTAAGATCATGGAAAAGACAAAGATATTCACTCTAAATATTGTATTAGATGTTCTATGCAGAGCATTAGGCATAAAAAGACATAAAAATATTAAAATTGAAAAGAAAAGAACTAAAACAATCCTTATTCTCAGATGACATGATCCCCAAAAACCCATGAGAAATATGCCAAAACAAACTCAGTAAAGAGCTTTGGGGCACAAGGTCCATACACAAAAATCAGTTTATTTCCTATATATTAGCAATGAACAAACTGAAAAAAGAAATCAAGGGGGAAAATATCCACTTTGCAATGGCATCTAACAGAGCAAAATACCCAAGAATAAATCTAACTGGATTTGTGCATGAAAAAATTATAAAACATTGTTGACAGAAATTAAGGACTTAAATTAACAGATACTTTGTGTTCACGGAGTGGAAAATTTAGTATAGTTAAGATGCCAATACTACCTAAAGTGATATATAGATTCAATGCAATTCTTATAAAAATTTTTTAACTGTCTCATTTGCAGAAATGGAAAAGTCAATCCTCAAATTTATATGGAATTACATGATGACCGAAATATCCACAGGAACTTTTAAAAAGAAAAACAAAGTAGGAGAACTCATATTTCCACATCTCAAAACATACACAGCTATAAACAGTAATAAAAATTTTCTGATGTTAGTATAACAACAAGTATATAGACTAGTGGAACGGAGTCAAGAGTCTAGAAGTATTGCATTCATCAATGGACAAATTCTTTTCTACAATGGATTCACAGATATGTCACCCAAAGCATGAGCAACAAGAGACAAAACAAATGTAATGCTATGAAAATTAAAAATATTTATGTACCAAAGGAATTCATGAACAAAGTAAAGAGATAACCAACAGGCTGGGAGAAATAGGTAAATGTATGATGTTCAGAATACATAAACTCCTTCAATTCAACCAAAAGATAAACAATCCAAACAAAAGGTGGGCAAATATTTTTTTTTTTAAAAAATTTTAATTGTTATTTTAGTAAGTTTTCAGAAAAGTTGGATTTTTGTTCATTCATTGTTGCACATTGTTCTCCCTACTCCCACAGTTCACCTTTTTTTTTAAAAAAAATTCATTGTTGCATAACTCCTCCCTCCCCATCCCCCAGTCCACTTTGCTATGCACTTCTTATTCTGGACTGTTGTCATACATATAATGCCTAATCATATATTCCTTTTAAACAGTTATTTCCTTCATTTGTTCCAATGTAGCATTCATTATTTATACCCTCTTTGCTTAGTTTCTCCTCAACTCCTATGTCAGTCCTGTTATATAACAGTAGTGGTGTTTCGCTCAGCATAATGTACTCCAAGGTCACTCATGTGTGATATTTTCTGAATTTCTTGTTTTTCAGTGCTGCGTAATATTTCATTGTGTGAATATTTAATAGTTTTCTTTCCATTTATTTGTTGAGGTACTCGAGTTGTTTCCATCTCTTCGCTATTATGAATAGCACAACAATAAATATGAATATGCACATATCTGTTGGGCAGCAACTCTGTTTCCATTAGGATACATTCCTAGTAGTGGAATTGATGGTCAAATGCTATTTCTATTTCCAATTTTTTGAGAAAGTGCCATACTGCCTTCTATAGTGGTTGTACCACTTTACACTCCCACTAGCAGTGAATAAGGGTTCGAATCACTCCACAACCTTGCCAGCATTTGTTATTTGCTGCTCTGTTGAACTTTGCTATTGTTGGTGGGGTGAGATGGTATCTCATAGTTGTTCTGATTTGCATCTCTTTGAGAGCTAGGGCTTTTGAACATGTGTTTGTGTGCCATCTGAATGTCTTATGTTGTGAAGTGTCTGCTTATATCCTGTGATGATTTTGTGAATGGACTGTTTATCTTTTTCTTGTTGAGGTGCTGGAGTATTCTATAAATTTTAGATGGAAGTCCATTATCAGATACATCATTACCAAATATTTTTTCCCAGTCTGTGTCTTCCCTTTTTACCCTGTTGGAGAAGTTTTGTGATGTGCATAGGGATTTGATTCTTAGAAGGTGCCATCCATTCCTGGTCATAGGATTTTAAATATATTTGGAAGATTGTTTATATTGTGGTTAGAGCTTCTAGAATTCTTGCAAGCTTTTCTCTGATGTTGATAGTCCTTGGTTTTACTCCTAAGTCCTTGATCCACTTTGATTTTTGTGTATGGTGGAGGTGTAGGTCTTGCTTGAATTTTCTACAGATAGTTTTCCAATTTAGCCAACACCATTTGTTACAGAGACTTTTGTTTCCACTTTTAACTAAGTTCATCTCCTTGTCAAAAATCAGTTGACCATAGAGAGATGAGCTGATTTCTGGGTTCTCTATTCATTTGATCTATGTGTCTCTCACTGTACCACTACTATGTTGTCTGGATTACCATGGCTACACAGTAGGATTTGAAATCAGGGAGTGAGAGGGTAGAGGATTTTAAAAGACATTGTTCATCAAAGAGGAAATACAAATTGTAGAATAAGAACAAGAAAAGCTGTTCAACATCATTAGCCATTAGGGAGATGCAATTCAAATTTACAATGAAATACCACTCCACTCCCAGCAGGATAGTTATTATCAGAAAAGAGGAAAATAAAGTTTTGGCAAGGATGTGGAGAAATTGATGGTGCAGCCACTGTGGAAAACAGGTTAGTAGTTCCTCAAGAAATTAAACATAGCATTATCTTATAATCCAGCAAATCAACTCCAACGTATATAAAGACTTGAAAAACATGAACTCAAATAGATGTGCATACATCAAATGTTCGTATCACTTTATTCACCAAAGACTAAGGAAGGACATATCCTGTGTCCTTCAACAGATTAAGGTTGTTGTTGTTAGGTGTTGTCAAGTTGGTTCCAACTCATAGCTGTCCTATGATCAGAACAAAACATTGTATGGTCCTATACCACTCTCACATGTTTAAGCCCATTATTGCAGCCGCACTGTGAACCCATCTCATTGAGGGGATTTACTTCACCAAGTATAATGTCCTTCTCCAGGGTCTGGCCCTTCTTGATAACATGCTCAAAGTACATGAAATGAACCTTTGCCATTCTCACTTCTAAGTTGTATTCTGCCTATACTTCTAAGATTTGTTTGTTCTTCTGGCAGTTCATGATAAATTCAATATTCTTCAACACCATAACTCTAAAATATCAATTCTTCTTTAGTCTTCCTTATTCATTCCCAAACTTTTGCAAGCATATGTGGTGATCAAAAAAAACTAGGGTTGCATTACTATTTTTACTAGTTCACATTCCACAAATGTTGCCAGGAATTCTACACTTTTGTAGGAATAAACCAAAAAATCCCCAAATAATAATATGGAAAAATCATACCCAAAAAGCACAGGAAACATTTGTTAAGGAAAAGAGTCCATATATTTTTAAATGTTATTATTTCTCAAAGAAATATGTGTATATGGTCAAGAATTCCTCAAAATAAGAGTACCCTCCTGCTCTCACTTCCTACTCACATTTTAACTCCTAAGACTAAAAATCAAAGCTACTTACCTCTATATTTCTTTTTTTTAAAAATTTAGGTTGTTTATTTTTCATTTCAATGAACATCTACAGAGATTTTGGGATTCCATTCATTCATTGTT
>NW_006400195.1:286278-318458 GCF_000299155.1 Elephantulus edwardii | reverse complement strand
TTACACTGTTGTTATATAGTTGTTCAATGTTTCCATTTTAGATATTATATATTTATTAATCTTTTAACAAAGAAGATGAAAATTAAACTCTCTTACATTGCTCCATATTGTTGTTGTTATGTGACGTCAAGTTGCTTGTGACTCACAGCAACCCCATGTACAACAGCCCTAAACTCTTCTCTACCCTGTGTCAATTTTATTGTCTCTGACACACCTTATCTCCATTACTCCAGTCACTGAATCAATCCATCTCATTGAAGGTCTTCCACTCCTTTGCTGTTGCTCCACCCTCCCAAGCATGACACCCCACTCCAAGGACTGGTCCCTCCTTGCAGTGTGTCCAAATTATGTCAGACAAAGCTTCAGAATCCTTGCCCCAAAGGAGAAGCCTGGTTTAACCCTCTGCAGGACAAACCTGTACATTCTCTTAGCAGTCCATGGTATATTCAATACTGCTCTCTAACACCACAAGTCAAAGTCATCAACTCTCTTATCATCCCTAGTCATTGTCTAGCTCTCTTATGCATAGAAAGTGATTGCCTGTATCAGGAGCACCTTAGTCTGCGACTGACATCGTTGCTCCTCAGTACCTCGGAGAGGTCTCTGACAGCAGACTTTCCCAATGTAATTAGTCTTTTAATTTTCTGGCTGCTGGTACCAAGAGTGTTGATTGTGGAGCCAAGCAAACTAAAGCTGTTTACAATCTCAACCTCTTCACCATTCATCATGATGCTGCCAATGGGCTCAGTGGTGAGAATCTTCATTTTCTTGATCTTCTGCAGCAAGCACTTCAGGTCCTCCTCAGTTTCAACAAGTAGGGTGGTATTATCTGCATAACGTAGATTGTTGACAAGTTTTCCTTCAATCCTGATGCCACATTTCTCCTCATGGAGCCCAGCCTTCTGGAAAATCTGTTCTGCATATAAATTGAAAAGGTATAGAGATAGGACATATCCCTGGCACACACCCTTCCCAATTTTGAAGCATCTAGTGTTCCCTTGCTCTGTTCTGACAACTGTCTCCTGTTCCAAATATAGGTTTCACATAATCACAATCAAGTGTTCTTGGATTGACATTCTTCTCAGAGTTAGCCACAGTTTGCTGTGGGCTGGATGGTGGGAGATAGGCATTGAAGGGAGTAGGTGGGTGTAGAAGGGAATGCTGGTGGAGCAGAAAAATGGGTGGGTCAAGACACAGGTGTCAAGGGTGGGGACAACACTCAAACTATTGGTTATTTCGACAATTGGGGAAATATTTCACCTGCTTTTTTCCATAAAATGCTTGTCTGTTGGATACTGTTCTAAATCTGAGCATTCAGATTGAGAGAGAGTAGGAAGAATGATTGGCCATCGACTTCCAAAATAGCAGGCCTTCGAAAATCCTATGTACAATTGAACACACTTAGACTAGGAGCTAGGGCAACTGAGGGGGAGCCCTCAAGTATGGAAACACAAAGGAGGAGGAATGGTAAGCAGACACTAGTGACCGGAACATGGAATGTGAGAATCATGGATGTGGGACAAGTATATATTGTTAAGGAAAAAATGAAACACAAAAATATTGACATACTAGGTATTGGCAAATTGAGATGGACTGATGTGGGGCATTTTGAATCAGACGACTATATGTTCTACTATGCTGGAGATGAAAAGATGAGGAAAAATGGGGTTGCTTTCATAGTTAAAAAAGTCCTTTCAAATCCATCTTGAAATACAATATTGTGAGTGACAGGATAATATCCATATGCATACAAGGAAGTCCAGTGAATACCACTATCATTCAGATATATGCACCAATAACCAGAGCCAAAGAAGAGGAAGTAGATGATTTCTACCAACTTTTGCAGTCAGAGATCGATCGGACATTCAATCAAGATGCATTAATAATAATGGGTGATTGGAATGCAAAAGTTGGGAACAGAAAGATCAGAAGTTGGAAAACATGGACTTGGAGAAAGAAGTGAAGCTTGAGATAGAATGATAGAATTTTGCACCATCAATGATTTATTCATTGCAAATACGTTTTATAAGAAACATAAACGTAGGCTATACACATGGATTTCACCTGATGGTATGCATGGAAATCAGATTGATTACATCTGTGGAAAGAACCACTGGAGAAGCTCAATATCAGCTGTGAAAATTAGGCCAGGTGCTGATTGTGAAATAGACCACAAACTACTCATATGTAAGTTGAAGTTGAAGCTAAGGAAAGTTAAATCCATGGAAACCAAAATTCGACCTTGAGTCTATCCCACCTGACTTTCAAAACCATCTTGGGAACAGGTTTGAGGCCTTGAACAGTAATGTGTGAAAAAATAGATGAGTTGTGGGAGGATATCAAGAGTATCCAGGAAGAATGCAAAAGGTCATTACAAAGAGGAGGAAGAAAAGACCAAAATGGATGTCAGGAAAGACTCTGAATATTGCACTAGAGTGCCGAGAAGCCAAAGCAGAGGGAAGAAATCAAGATATTAAGGTGCTGAACAGAAGATTTCAAAGAGCAACACGGAAGACAGAGTAAAGTATTACAATGAAATGTGCAGAAAGCTGGAGTCAGAAAATCAAAGGGGCCAAACTAGCTCAGCATTTCTTAAGCTCAAGGAACTGAAGAACAAATTCAAGCCTCGAGTTGCAATATTTAAGGATGCTTTGGGCAGAATATTAAATGTTACAGGAAATAGTAAAAGAAAATGGAAAGAGTATACAGTCATTGTACCAAAAGGAATTGGCGGACACAAAAGAATTTCATGAAACAACATATGAGCAAGAGCCTGTGGTGATGAAGGAAGAAGTTTGAGCTGCCCTTAAACAATTGGCAAAAAATAAGGCCCCAGGAATTGATGACATTAAATGCTTTCTTCAACTGTCTATTTATGATTTTCACCCTAAAGTTTCCCTGGAAACTGAGCTTGAAAGAGGGCTTGCCAATTGGTAGGATTTGTTCTAGGCAGTATGAGGAGCAGAGGAAAACCCCTCCAAATGTCAGTATTTCTGTTTTCATGGCCTCCTTCTCACTTGAGACCATGTAACAACCAAAGATCCTCTCTTGATTTCCTGCTCGGTGAATGAGCATGGCTGCCATTTCTCTGGAATTGAGTTGAGAAAAATGCTAGGGAGGTAAGATAGGTGTCAGCATTCATCATATAAGCTTTCATATAATCCAGATGTTTTTAAAATGAGATCCTACATTTAAAAAATATCACTGAATGCTTCTCATTGGATCTACAGATCCTACTACCTACGGGATTTGCTTCTATCAGCTCTCACCTGGAGCTCTCTTCAGAGATCTATTTCTGAGGTGTCAGAAGCACTTTGGTAGCATGATAAGACAACTAAATGTAGCTAAAGCTTCACCTTAATCTGCTGTTGTTGTTGTTGTTGTTGTTAGGTGCCACTGAGTCAACTAAAACTCGTGGCTACCCTGTGAACAACAGATCTGAAGCTTGCCTTATCCTGTGCCATCCTCATCATCTCTGATATACTTGTGTCCATAGTTATAGTCATTATATCAATGTTGAGGGTCTTCCTCCCTTTCGTTGATCCTCTACTTTTCCAAGAATGATATATTTTTCCAAGGATTGGTCCCTCCTGACTACATGTGCAAAGTATGTGAGACAAAGTTTCACCATTCTTGCCTCTAAAGAGCACCCATCCCTGGTTGGTTCTTTTGGCAAACCATGGGGTATTCAGTACTCTTCCCAGACATCACAACTCAAAGGCATCTATTTTTCTGTCATCCTTAGTCATCAACCAACTTTCAAATGCATAGCAAGTGATTGAGAATAGCTTGGATCAGGTACACCTTCGTCTTTAAACTGATATCATTACTCCTTAGTATCTTGGAGGGATTCCAGAAAATTTTTCTCAGTCTAGATGTAGCTAATTCTTGTTGCAAAGTCTGAGATGTATTTTCTACTCCAGACCTTCTCTAAAGATGAGAAAGAGGCTGGCTGGGGCATTGACTTAAATTGCCCCCTTACATCTGCTCCTTTGATGCTTCCATACTGCCTTGTGTATCACTTTCACATGAATTCAAATATCAGGATCAGCTTTGAGAACCCTATATGTAAATCACCATTAGAATGCCTATTTGGGGGGGACGGTGATCTGGGACTCTGACAATAGTTTTATCAAACCTGTAACTAGTTCTTGTGTCATTGGTCCTGATGCACACCCTCTCTGCCATCAGAGCAATTTGGGATTTCCAATTACAAACCTTTTCAAGTGTTCTCAAAATTGAGATACATAGGCTTCTCAAAATTTGGGACAGATATGAAGCATCTTCCTATCGTTTTCATTTTCTTCGAGTGAACTTTCAGGAACACCTTGAACTTGGCAAGGCTGTAGAGGGCTTACTAGACTTACATCTATAGAAGTTCCATTAAATTACTCTGTAGTCTGACAAACATGGGTTCAACTGTTTCACTATCTATGCGATGACAGGCAAATTCACGAACCTCTCTAAGTCACAATTTTCTCACTCGCAAATGGTGACAGCATGCTTATTACAGTGTCTGCCACAATGTAGGTCCTTTCTTCTGAATTATTTTCTGCTTTAAAACCAAAAACTTTATTGCCATCAAGTTTAAACTGACTCATGGATGACTCTGCAGCGGGTTTTCAGAAGCTGTAAATCACATGGCAGGAGACTGTCCATTTTTCTTCCTCATAATCATTGGTGGATTACAACCATCAGAGAAGCACTGCCTTTAGGATAGCAGCACCACGCCCTGCAGACTATACCAGCAGAGCTCCATATTTTCTGGTAAAGAGGATATGTGTGTGATATTACTACCACATGCCCTCACCTCATTATCCCATTTCAGAGATGTTTAGCCCAGGCTATGGGTGTAGACGAAAGAAATAGTTCTTAAAGTATAGTCTCTAGGCTACCAGCCTCATCACCACCTGGAAACCTATTAGATATGCACATTCTCAGGCCTCACCTAGACTAGACTTCTTAACTCTCAAACTCTGGGGATGAGGCCTAAAGCTGGTGTTTTACCAAGTCTCCAGGGAGACTCTGATGTGTTCAGGTTTGAAAGTACCTGGACTAAAGCCACAGATGAGGGAAAGAATAATATAGCCTAAAATCAAGACCTACACCCAGCTAGTGTGAAAAACTAACGAGTATACATGACAACTCATTGATTAGGAATAAGGAGAAATCATAATTAGACCTCATTAATAAGGTAGCATAATTATAAATATCAAGAGCATGATGTTATAAATAAATACAAATAGAAGCTACAGAGTATTAAATTTGTAAAACTAACAGTGACTTTATGCCATACAGTATTGAAATGCAAATAGGAAAGTACATTAGTGTTATAAAAATATTGGACTCAGAAGCTGAAGAAACACGTGAAGGAATGCTTAATTATATTCATCCTTCTCTGAAACAAGCTACGAAATGTACATGATCTGGAACATTTACTGAGGAAAACTCATTTGAAGTTGTCACTTTGCCAGGGTTACAACTATTGAAATTTGCCTCAAAATTTGAATTAGTGCCATGCAAGCAAATCATCTTTAGGAGCAAAGAAGAGAAAAGAAGAGCAAGAAAAAGTGTTTTGGATTCACCACTCAGAATGAGGAGGGAGAGTGGGGCAAAAGAACTAGGAAGGAGACAACCCTTCCAACACCACCTGCATAGCAACTGACAGTCGTTTAAAGCCAATCAGGCAATTTACTCCAAGGAGGACAAAGCAGGTAAAAAAAAAAACCAATTCCTGGGCTAATTAAGTCCACAAAGAGCCAACAATTTCAAAGAGAAGAAGAGTCTTTTCCCTGAAGGAAGCAAAGTGCAGAGGGTAGCACATACAGGTTTGTGTTTCAGAGGTGATGCCCAACCACTCAATTTACTTTGACATATAATCTTTTTTGGGCAGCTCAGCTTAATCTCCTCCATGGCAGAACCATGGCTATTTCCCTGATGCCCTTTATGGCCTCTGTGTGAAAATCTGAAAGCTTTGCTGCTGCAATCAGGGACATAGAAGGTCTGAATATAACCATGGTGACAACGTATTAGATAGACTGGCTGAACATTGGGGGAAAAAAACCCACATTATTTAGGCACCAAATACCTAATAATAATAATAATACTTGAAATAATAGTAAAACAATGCCTGCTTTATCCAAAGTCATTACACTGCATCTAGAGGATCTTCTACTAAGCATATTACATGTCTAAGTGATTTTCATAGCAACTCAGCCACCCAAAGAGGTGGGTGCTCTTTGTACTGCATTTTGCAGAAGAGGAAATGAAGGATGAAAGATGCTAAGTTACTTGCTCAAGGTCACCCAATTACTGTGATGGAGCCAGGATACAATCCTAGATATGCCCGAATCTCAAAACTCCACTCTTAGTCATCAGCTTTTAATATCTTCATTGAGGGTCCAACCAATTTAAACAGTTGCAATTTGTAATACATGGTAATCATTTTTGCCTAAGAAAAGAAGCAGAGTCATTCAAAATAAGGTGATTGTGTTACTGAAACACACATGAGGACAGGACTTCTATTTGGGATTGGTCACTGGATCCCCTGAGAGAAGGTAGCCCTCTAAAATTCACTGTAGGGGCAGAAATTCAACATATCTCCACATTGCCTGTTCTGAGATTGGTGAAGCTTTGGTTGCCATGGACACCAGATTTCAACACATCACTGAGCACGGGGAATCCATTCCACACAAAGCAATGAAGTTAGCAGATGGCCACAATAACCGCTAACTGCACATAATGCTACAACCAATATTTGTTTAGCCACTCCTCATTTAGGTGATGTTCTCAACTCCTAAAGGATGCATGACTTTTTCACTCATTTGGTGAAACAGGTTCTTTTAGGCCCAGGTAACAAGTTCCATATATCATTGTACTAATATCATTTATATGTCTAGGTTGTTGAATGGCTAAACTCTTTAGAAAGGGAAATCTGATCTCACACAAAAACACTTCCTAGCTCATCTCACTCTAAACAATGGGTTTAGTTTGCCCAGACATCTAGCACCCCAAGAAACAGTGGACCTGTTAACTTGGTAGATTTCCCTAGTAACTAAATCCATAAAGAAAACAATTAAGAAAAGACAAATGTTGTTTACATATAAGTAATTCAGGAGAAGAGCACACTTTCATAAGACAAAGCAAATATCCAATGTATTATATGTAGGTAAGTGATCAAGTTGGTAAAACTGAAGCACAAAGAGAAACATTAACTTTGATATATCATGGATTGTCATTGCATGTGATGATACAGGGACTACATGGGGACTATTGAGGAAACTCCCTGCCATATAGAGGAAATGTATGGTGGGTAGGCACCAGTCATATGATGTTTATAATTCATTAAATTAAATAGAAGACAAGAAATTAGCCAAGTTAATAAGAAATTAATACAAGCTATCATTGCCATAATCATAAGTAATAATCATAATAAAGAGCAAAATCTCTAAAATTATCCACATATAAAATGGCATTTTACACTGTTGTTGTCATGTGCCATCGAGTCAACTAGAACTCATAGCAACCCTATGTACAATAACTCTGAACCCTGCCCTATCTTGAGCCAATCTCACTGTTTCTGACCCACCTACTCCCATTATCCCAGTCACTGTGTCAATCCATCTCATCTGGGGTCTTCCTATTCTACACTGTCCCTTGACCCTTCCAAGCATGATATCCTTCTCCAAAGACTGGTCTCTCCTGACTACATGCCCAAAGTATGCGGGACAGAGTCTCAAAATCCTTGCTTCCAAGGAGCAGCTTGGTTTCATCTGCTCTCGGAAATACCTCTTTGTTCTCAATACTATTCTCCAGCAACACAACTCAAAATCATCAATTATTCTTTTGTCATCCTTGGTCACTGTCCTGTTCTTTGATGCACAGCAAGTAACTGCAAAGACCATGGCCTGGATCAGGTACACCTTAGTCTCTAGACTGACATTGTTGTTCTTCAGTACTCTGGAGAGGATCTGTATTTCATTGACTATGCAAAGGACAGTCTTGGAAGGTTTTTATTTCTAATTTCCATTATTGAACCTAGAAGACATAGTGCACTGGGGAAATTTGCTGTCAAGAACCTTTTAAAAGTACTAAAGAGTAGACGCGACCTCATCTTTTTCAGTGCACAAAATGGCGCCTTATAGCCTCCTGGTGACCCGGCTGCAGAAAGCCCTGGGGTGTACGGCAGTACCATGTGGCCTCAGTCCTGTGCCAACGGGCCAAAGTGGCCATGAGCCACTTTGAGCCCAACGAGTACATCCGCTGTGACCTGCTGGAGAAGAACATTAACATTGTTCAGAAACGGCTGAACCGGCCGCTGACCCTCTCGGAGAAGATAGTCTACGGCCACCTGGATGACCCGGCCAACCAGGAGATTGAGCGAGGCAAGACCTACCTCCGGCTACGGCCGGACCCTGTGGCCATGCAGGACGCCACTGCCCAGATGGCCATGCTGCAGTTAATCAGCAGCGGGCTGCCCAAGGTGGCGGTGCCATCCACCATCCACTGTGACCACCTGATCGAGGCCCAGCTTGGGGGCGAGAAAGACCTGCGGTGAGCCAAGGACATAAACCAGGAAGTGTATAGTTTCCTGGCAACGGCAGGTGCCAAGTATGGTGTGGGTTTTTGGAGGCCTGGATCAGGGATCATTCACCAGATCATTCTGGAAAACTATGCGTACCCTGGCGTTCTTCTGATCGGCACTGACTCCCACACCCCCAGTGGTGGAGGTCTTGGGGGCATCTGCATTGGGGTCGGAGGAGCTGATGCCGTGGATGTCATGGCTGGAATCCCCTGGGAACTGAAGTGCCCCAAGGTGATTGGTGTGAAGCCGACAGGCTCGCTCTCTGGCTGGACCTCCCCCAAAGATGTGATCCTGAAGGTGGCTGGCGTCCTGACGGTGAAAGGTGGCACGGGCGCCATCGTGGAGTACCACGGGCCTGGCGTCGACTCCATCTCCTGCACTGGCATGGCGACAATTTGCAACATGGGTGCAGAAATTGGGGCCACCACCTCAGTGTTCCCTTACAGCCACAGGATGAAGAAATACCTGAGCAAGACCGGCAGGGCAGACATTGCCAACTTAGCCGAGGAATTCAAGGATCACTTGGTACCCGACCCTGGCTGCCATTATGACCAAGTGATTGAAATTAACCTCAACGAGCTGAAACCACACATCAATGGACCCTTCACCCCCGACCTGGCCCACCCGGTGGCAGAAGTGGGCAAAGTGGCCGAGAAGGAGGGGTGGCCCCTGGACATCCGAGTGGGTCTGATTGGCAGCTGCACCAACTCGAGTTACGAAGACATGGGGCGCTCGGCAGCAGTGGCCAAGCAGGCACTGGCCCACGGGCTCAAGTGCAAGTCCCAGTTCACCATCACGCCGGGCTCCGAGCAGATCCGTGCCACCATCGAACGGGACGGCTATGCGCAGACCCTGCGGGATGTGGGCGGCATCGTCCTGGCTAACGCCTGCGGCCCCTGCATTGGCCAGTGGGACAGAAAAGACATCAAGAAGGGGGAGAAGAACACCATCGTCACCTCCTACAACAGGAACTTCACAGGCTGGAACGACGCCAACCCCGAGACCCACGCCTTCGTCACTTCCCCCGAGATTGTCACAGCGCTGGCCATCGCGGGCACCCTCAAGTTCAACCCAGAGACAGACTTCCTGACAGGCAAGGATGGCAAGAAGTTCAAGCTGGAGGCCCCGGATGCAGACGAACTTCCCCGTGCGGAGTTTGACCCTGGGCAGGACACCTACCAGCACCCTCCCAAGGACAGCAGTGGACAGCGGGTGGACCTGAGCCTGACCAGCCAGCGTCTGCAGCTCTTGGAACCTTTCGACAAGTGGGACGGCAAAGACCTGGAGGACCTGCAGATCCTCATCAAGGTCAAAGGGAAGTGCACCACTGACCACATCTCAGCAGCTGGCCCCTGGCTCAAGTTCCGTGGGCACCTGGACAACATCTCCAACAACCTGCTCATTGGTGCCATCAACATTGAAAATGGCAAGGCCAACTCCGTGCGCAATGCTGTCACCCAGGAATTTGGCCCTGTCCCTGACACTGCCCGCTACTACAAGAAACACGGCATCAGGTGGGGGTGGGTGGTCATTGGAGACGAGAACTACGGCGAGGGTTCGAGCCGGGGGCACGCGGCCCTAGAGCCACGCCACCTGGGAGGCCGCGCCATCATCACCAAGAGCTTCGCCAGGATCCACGAAACCAACCTGAAGAAGCAGGGCCTGCTGCCCCTCACCTTCGCCGACCCAGCTGACTACAACAAGATCCACCCCGTGGACAAGCTGACCATCCAGGGCCTGAAGGACTTTGCCCCTGGCAAGCCCCTCAAGTGTGTCATCAAGCACCCCAACGGGACCCAGGAGACCATCCATTCTCTTAAACCACACCTTCAAGGAGACCCAGATCGAGTGGTTCAGGGCTGGCAGCACACTCAAGCGGATGAAGGAGCTGCAGCACTGAGGCCGGCCTGCACTTTGCCCCTGCACCGTCCACCTGTCGCGGGGACCGGCCGCTCAGAGTCCTCTGTGAGCGCAGTCCACGCATTTCATCAGAACTGGGCCTGAGCTAGGCCAGTCACAACGCCCTGCTCCAGGCAGCGTGGCCAGACACTCCTGCCTGCCCCTCCTCTGCCCCCCGTGACCATGGGTTTCTCAGGTGTCCTCGCTGGTCCCAATGATGAGCAGTTATTTATTTTTGATGATGAGACGCCCATCTATAAAGAAGTTTTAACTCCTGCCTGATCTGTTCCCTGGTGGCTGAGGGTTTCAAAGAACCTTTTGTTCTCGCAAAGAAACATGTATCATTTGATGGCCAAAAAAAAGTACTAAAGAGTAAAGATATTCATTTAAAGACTAAAGTACACCTGATCCAACAAAATTGATATTTTCAATTGCTTCCTATGCACCGGAAAGTTGGACAGTAAATAAGGATTATAGAAGAAAAATGGATACCTTTGAACTGTGGTGGTAGGGGAGTGTTGAATATACCATGGACTTCCAAAAGAGCTAACAAAAGTGTCTTGGATTATTTACAGCCATGGTACTTCTTAGGGGTAAGGATAGTGAAACTTCATCTCACATACTTTGGACATGTTGTCAGGTAGGGCCAGTCTTGAGAAAAGATGTCATGTTGGGAAAGGTAGAAGGTTAGATCCTTCTCACAAGATGGATTGACACAGTTATCGTAAGGATGGTGTAGGATAGGGGCAAAGTTTAGATCTGTTGTTTATAGTGAGAAAGTGCTACTAGACAACCCAAAGGCACACAGTTCGAATTCACCAGATGTCCCATGGGAGAAAGATGGACAAACTCCTCCTGTGCAATTTACTGCCTCTGAAAACCTGCTGGAGAGTCAGCTATGAGTCAGACCCGACTTGACAGCGCATAACTGACTCGATGGCACCTAACAGCAGCAATATCACTGGGCCCAAATTCTGACAAGATAGTAGAAGCATCTGTATCTTAGCATCTTTTGGTAAGATCTCTCTCCTTTTTTTATTTTCTCCTGGTTTACATACAAAGTTCATAGATCTTTCTTTTATGTTTGTTTTTCCCCCTCCCTAAGTTTTTCCTCTTTTGGAGGTCATTTTTACATCCCATAAGGAGTCCTGGTAATATAGTGATTTAAGTGCTTAATTGAAAGACAGGGAATTCAAACTGACCACCACCACCAACAACAAAACCCAAAAAAACCCAACAACAACAACAACAACAACAACAACAACAAAAAACAAACCAAAAAACGTGGTGATCTGCTTCTGTAAAGATTTATAGCTTTTTAAGCCAAACTAGAACAGTTCTACTTTGCCCTGTAGGGCCACTATGAGTTGAAATTTAATTGAGGACAGTGGGCTTTATATCCATAACACCTAGAAATGGTTTTGCTTTTACTGTCAGCTAACAATCAAACACAAGCTAAGCCACTAATGGTTAATTAAAATATGTTGTTGTTATGTGCTGTGGAGTTGCCTGTGACCCATAGTGACCCTATGTACAGCAGCTTTGAGTCCTGCCCTGTCCTGAGCCAGTCTCACTGATTCCAGCACATATTAAAATATTAAGAGTATTTTACGACAGCAACTATTTGCATGTTTTTCTTTTAAAAACTACTACTGTCATCATACTAACAAGGTAAAATCAAAGCATGAAAAAAGGTATGCAACAAAATGAGTCATATTCTTCAAATATGTTTGTTATTAACTTTTTCTTTTTTTCTTTTAGAAATGTTGTTTCATAAAATGAAATATCTATTTTTATCCATTTACACAAATGATCCCATTGTACATACTGCTCGGCAGCTTCCTCTCATTTAATGTACCTTGGAGACATCTTTGCATAAAAAGTCATCTCACTCTTTATACTATTTACTTTTAACGGTTATATTCTATTGTAACTTTCATTGATGGACATTTAAGTTGCTTCAAATTGTTTTCTTTTTCTGTCACAAGCAACACTATAAAGAATACATATACACATACACATACACATACACATACATATGCATATGCATATGCATATACATATACATATACATATACATATACATATGGTGTTTATATACGTATGCATACATACAAGGAGCTCTGGTAGTGTAATCCACTGGAAATGGTTCTGCAAACTCAAAGGTTAAGTCTCTCTAGCAGTTCGAATCCACCAGAATCTCTGGGAGAAAAACAGAATCTCTTCCCATGTTATTTACAGTCTTGGAAACGAGTTTGTTTCAGCTCAAGAGCAATAAGAGGGAGATGTGTATACATGTAATATGTATATGGAGTCCTGGGTGACCCAAAGGGATAAGGATTCAACTTCCAGCCAAAAGGCTGGTAGTTTGAACCCATTCAGAGACACTTTGGAAGACAAGCCTGACCTTGTACAATATGACAATCCTGCTCTGCACACAGGGAGTCCCCAACTTTATATTGATTATCAACCACACTAGATATGCACATACATACATTCAAATATCGATTTCTGTATTTTCCTGCTTTTGTAAACACACACACACACACACACACACACACACACACACACACACACGATTTTTAAAGAATGATAGTGTTGGGTCAAAAGTCATAGTTTTCCCACTTGATAACCAAATTGCTTTCTTTCTAAGAATATTGCATCAATTTCCATTTCTTCCTCCAGGGTTTACTAGTGTTGATGCTCTTGCATTCTTACCTGCACTGGCTTTTGTAAGACTTTCATGTTTTTGAAGCTGAAAGGTAGAAAATGAGTATGATTGCCCTTTGTAAGTGAGTCCTCTTATCTTTCTGTTCTGTAGTCACTGAATAAAATGTGCCGTGGATTTTACTTAGTCTTTGGATTTGGGCTGTCCCTGATTTAAGCAGATGTGTGTTGTCTACTGCCTATGCAAACTCTAAAGTTTGACTCACAATTACAGCATGGCTCAGAAAGCTTATATTTATCAGCTTTATTCAGTTCCCAATACGTGATTAGAGACCTTCCAAGGAGCAGGGCACTTCTGAGGGTTACAGCTTAGACCCTTTATTCCTCATGATCTGGAACTACTGGTTACTAAAAGAATATGGTAAAAGCTGACACTGATTGTTACCATTTAATGCCTTCTACTATTGTAACCACTTTATACGTACTGTATCATTCAATACTACCAGTGTCCTTTTGACATAGAAATCAATGCAATTTTATCATATCCAGTGAGAAAACTGAAGCATAGAAAGTCTGAGGAACTTGTTCAAGGTCACACAGCAATTCCGTTACAGAGATGGAGTCCTACTCCTGAATTCTGGATGTCAAGTCTGTGTGTTCAGCTAGTGCTGTTCACATTTTTCTGTGCATAAGAATTCCCTTGTTGTTGTTGTGTGTCATCAAGTTGAATGTGACTCATGGTTGACCCTCCAGCAGGTTTCTGTTATAAAAGCATAAGTGTAGGTCGTTCGAATTTATCAGCTGCTCTGTGGGATAAAAATGGACAATCTTCCTTGTGATTTTCCATTCCTGAAAACTCACTGGAGGGTCAGCTATGAGTCAATTTTTACTCCATGTACATGGCCATGTAATACGTTTAGTAGGCCTTATAGGGCTCAAGATTCTGTATTTCTAACAAACTCTTGGATGCAAACCATGCTGCTGGGCCATTGATTAGATTATATGGGGGAAAAAACTGTGGTTTTTAAGGGACTGTTTGTCAACAATACTGATTGATCTCCCAAATGGAGATTCTCATCATATTTCCTTTATATTGAAAATTACTTTTTTCACAGATGCCAAAATGAAACTCTCCAGTTTGTAGTTTATGATGAAGAAAAGATTTCACTGCTGAGCACATCATCTCACAGGCTTACCATCTGTTGAATAAATTAATGAATGCATGGATTTCTTTTTTTCTAATAAGCATAATTTTTCACTATATAATGAACATATCTATAATTTCTTTAAAGGCCTAAATGGACCATATTTTAGCAGTTTTAAAGTTATTTATCATCACCATACAAGAACAAGAACTTCTTACCACATTCCCAGCTCAGATAGAAAAAGATGAGCTTGATGCTCATGATACCTACCATTTCCATTTAAAATTCATTACCTGAATGGCATAAATTAGTGCTGTCCCTCCAATTTTAATTTAAAATTTAAATGCTCATATCTTTTACTATTTTAATTTTTTTTCTTGACACAATGTTTAAACAGATCTATTTAAAGTAATATTCTTAGATATACTTTCTATTTTTTCATCTATTTTATTAATATATATTCCAAGCTTCCTCATGGTACTATGATTAAGCGGTCTGTATGGTGAGTAAGTTATTTCAGAAGATGTACTATATCAAGAAGAATGTGGCTTCAGGATTGGAGGAAGACTCATTAACAACCTGTGTTATGTAGATGACAGAAATTTGCTTGCTTAAAGTAAGGGCTACTTGACTACAGCCATCAATATTGATTACATCTCAACATCAAGAAAGCAAATGTCCTCACAACTGGACCAATAGGCAACATCATGATAGATGGCGAAAACATTGAAGTTGCAACAATTTCCTTTTACTTGGTTCCACAGTCAACACCTATGGTAGTATCAGTCAAAACATCAAAAGATGTGTTGCATTAGTAAAATGTTCTGTTTAAGGACTTTTTAAAAGAGCACAGACAGATGTAATTTTACTGATCAAGGTGCTCCTGATCTAAGCTATGATTTTTTCAGTTGCTTCATGTGTATCTGAAAGTTGGACAGGTTGTGGTTCTGGTGAAAATACTAGATACCCCATGGACTGTCAAAAGAACAAGTCTGTCTTGGAAAAGCAGCTCCTTAGAGGCAAGTATAGTGGAACTTAATCTCATATAACTTTGGGCATGTTTCTAGGAGAGGCCAGCGCTTGGAAAAAAGACATCATGCTGAAAAAGGTAGAGGATCAGAGAAAGAGAGGAAGACTCTCAAGGAGGGTCTTCACAATTTTCTAGTTACTGAATAGATACATTGGTAAAAAAGTACGCATAGTAAGATTTTTTCAGTTTTGTAATCTTTATTTAGGTTTACAAAAACATTATAGAAACATATAAAGCAGATCACAAAACTTCTTCCATAATGTCACTTGTTCATAAAACCACTAATGCATAGTAAGATTTTTATTAAATATGCTGAATTTATTTTACAAGAACAGAGCAAGGAAACATACATGGTTCAAAATGTATATGCAGAACTGATCAATCTAGAGGCTGGACTTCATGAGGAGGAATGTGGCATCAGGATGAGAGGAAGACACATCAATAGTCTGTTATGCACATGACAAAACCTTGCTTGCTGAAACTAAGGAAAGCCTGATGCATTTGATGCAGAGGGTCAAAGACTGTATGAGGAAGAATGTGGCATCAAGATTGGTGGAAGATTCATCAACAATCTGCGTTATGCAGATGACACAACCCTGCTTGCTGAAACTGAGGAGGACCTGAAGCACCTGCCGCAGAGGATCAAGGACTACAGACTTCAATGTGGATTGAAGCTCAACATCAAGAAAATGAAAATTCTCACCCCTGGGCCAATTGACAGCATCATGATAGATGAAGAAGAGATTGAGATTGTTAACAATTGCAGCTTGCTCGCTTCCACAATCAACACTCTTGGTACCAGCAGTCAGGAACTCAAAAGACAAATTGCATTAGGAAATATCTGCTGTCAGGGACCTCTCCAGAGTGCTGAAGAGCAACAATGTCAGTCTAGAGACTAAAATGCACCTAATCCAGGCCATGATCTTCACAATTACTTGCTATGCATCAGAGAACTGGATAATAATAAAGGATGACAAACGAAGAACTAATGTCTTTTTGAGTTGTAGTGCTGCAGAAGAGGACTGAATATCCCATGGACTGCTAAGAGGACAGGTCTGTCCTGGAGAAGATGAAACCAAGCTGCTCCTTGGAGGCAAAGAGTTTGAGACTCCACCTCATATACTTTGGGCATGTAGCCAGGAGGGACCAGTCTTTGGAGAAGGATATCATCTTTGGAAGGGGTCAAGGGACAGCGCAGGAGAGGAAGACTCTGGATGAGATAGACTGACACCATAACTAGGGTAATGAGGGTAGATGTGCCAGAGACAGTGAGATTGGCTCAAGATAGAGCAGGATTCAGAGCTATTTTGTATAGGGTTACTATCAGTGGTAGTTGATTCAACGGCACATAACAACAACATACTCTCCTAAAACTGGAAGTCGCTATGGCTAAGTTCTGGGCAATGACTAAATCAGAAGGGAGAGTATTCTAAGATAAAGTATTCCACATGGTAAAAGAGATGCAGGAAAAAACCCTTCTCTTCTCCTTCCCCTCTACAAGAACATGATGTTTGAAAAGATAGTAGCCATCTTTCAATCTTAAAGGAAAATGTGAATTATACACTGAGACTCGATGTCACTGCCAGTGAGTTGGTTTCTATACAAAAAAAAGACCCTCCACAAGATTTCAGAGGCTGGAAATCGTGATGGAAAGAGAACATCCATCTTTCTTTTGCTGAGCCATGGTGGACTAGAACCACTGGAGGAGTACAGCCTTTGGATTAGCAGCACAGCTTGCTACAGGCTGCACCAACACAGCTACCTTATACACTGAGAAGGTCAAGAAAAAGAATGGGAGAGCTTGGGATTTTGATGACTCTCCTGAGTTGCTGAACCAATCCTGGAATGGTCTAGCTCTAGGTCCCTTGTTAAATTAGGTAATAGATGACCCAGTTATTTAGATTACTTTCTCTTTTCTTTAACTTCACCAAGACACACATGAAAAAAAAAAGCTTGATGGTCTGCTTTTGAAAAAATCAGCCAAAGGAATCCTACAGAGCATAGTTTTTCTCTGAATACATATGTAGACACTATGCATCAGAACTGACATGATGGCAACTGGTAATAGTCTAATTACTTGTTTACTCACGCACTCTCAGGTCAGTTCTGACTCATGTTTCTGGGCTGTAAATTGCAGTGCGAGGAGCCACTGGTGAATTTGAACTGCCAGAGATGTGCAGCCTCTGGGTTGGCTGTACAACTGGCAAGACGATCAGTCTCAAAAAATTCACTGGCATCAAGTCGGTTCCCACTCATAGCGACCCTTTATTGGACTTCTGATGCTGTAATTTATAACAGGAGGAGACAGCCTCTTTTTCTCATGGATTAGCTCGTGAATTTGAACCTTGGAGACACACAGTGTTTGAGTTAGCAGCACAACTCGCTATGCACTACACCACCAGAGCTCCCCAATAATGTTGTTGTTGTTATGTGCCATTGAGTCGTTTCCGACTCATAGCGACCCTATGCACAACAGCTCTAAACCCTGCTCTATCCTGCGCCAACCGCACCGCCTCTGACACACCCATCCCGATTACCCCAGTCACCGAATCAATCCATCTCATAGAGGGTCTTCCCATCCTGCGCTGTCCCTCCAACCTCCCAAGTATGATGTCCCTCTCCAAGGACCCGTCCCTCCTGGCAACATGTCCAAAGTATGTCAGACGAAGCCCCAGAATCCTTGCCTCCAAGGAGCAGCTTGGTTTAATCCTCTCCAAGATGGATCTGTTTGTTTTCCTGGCAGTCCAGGGTACATTCAGTACCCTTCTCCAGCACCACAGCTCAAAAGAATCCATTCTCCTTCTGTCCTCCCTAGTCATTGTCCAACTCTCTGATGCATAACAAGCGATTGCAAATACCATGACCTGTATCAGGCACACCTTAGTCTCCAGAGAGACACTGTTGCTCCTGAGTACTTTAGAGAGGTCCCTAACGGCAGACTTTCCCATCGCGATATGCTTTTTGATTTCCTGACTGCTGGTATCAAGAGTGTTAACTGTGGAGCCGAGCAAAGTGAAGCTGTGAACACTCACAATCTCTTCATCATCCATCCTGACGCTGCCAGTGGCGAGAATCTTTGTCTTCTTGACGTTGAGCCTTAGTCCATACTGAAGGCTGCAGTCCTTGACCCTTCCCAGCAAGTGCATGAGGTCCTCCTCAGTTTCAGCAAGCAAGGTTGTGTCATCTGCATAATGGAGATTGTTGATATATCTTCCACCAATCCTGATGCCACAATTCTCCTCATAGAGCCCAGCCTCTCGGATAATTTGCTCTGCATACATGTTGAAAGGGTATGGAGACAGGATGCATCCCTGACGTACACCCTTCCCTATTTTGAACCATGCAGTGTTACCCTGCTCTGTTCTGACTACTGCCTCTTGGTCCAAGTATAGGGTTTGCATTAGCATGGTTAAATGTTCTGGGATTCCCATTCTTCTCAGAGTCAGCCACAGTTTGTTATGATCCACACAGTCAAATGCCTTTGCATAATCAATGAAACACAGACCGACATTCTTCTGGTATTCCCTGCTTTCAGCCAAGATCCATCTAACATCAGCAACGATATCCCTAGTACCACGACCCCTTCTAAACCCAGCCTGGACTTCCGGCAGTTCTCTGCTGATGTGCTGTTCTAATCGTTTTTGGATGATCTTCAGCAGAATCTTGCTTGCATGTGAAATCAATGACACTGTTCTGTAGTTTCCACACTCAATTGGGTCACCTTTCTTTGGAATGGGAACTATTTGTTCCCCAATAATAGACACCTTATATTGAGTATCATCTTCTGTCTGATATTCGGAATCACCCTTGGTTTTCTGTTAGGAGGAGTAAAAGAGACTAACACTGATCACTATGTACTAAACTCTGAGGAACACTTGATCTTGGATTAGTTGTCACAGCAACTTCTAAACCAGCCCTCTCTCACCCCTACAAGTCTTTCCTGTTTTAATAAAGATTCACTACGCAACCTCTCTCTCTCTCTCTGTAAGAAGAGTTACAAACCTTAGAGTCCTTGATTCTGCTCTTTCCTTCAGGCTCACATCCAATCCATCACTAAGTCCAATTCTACTTCCTAAACAGAGCTTGACTCTTTATCTCTACTACCAATGCCCATCATTGCCTATTTAGAGTTCTTGAAATCTCCAAGTCCAGGGATTCTCCATCTGGGGCCCCTTGAGATGTGTCTGTGGATATAATGCAGGGGACTTGTGAGCTGGTTGCATAGTAACCACATGCATATTTCATGAGCCTTATTTAAACAACTTAGAGGGGTAAAATCCAATACAAGTTCAAATTTCTGAGATTTTAGAGATTTTCTGAGATTTTAATACAAGATAGGAGAAAGATGGGCAGTCTCATCTCATAGAGATTTATAGCTTAATGTACGGTCACTGTGAGTTGGAACCAAATCTATGTCAGTGGGTTTGGCTTAGTTTTTTTATTAATTGTTCAAGGATAGCTGCCTCATAAACTCTTGAAGTAATTTCCTTTGAGTATTTACAGAAGGATCAAGTGAAATTAAAATATTACCTGTATAGAGTGATTCTCTTTGTCTCTGTATGTCTCTACATACATGTAAATATTTATCCCCCTTTCTCTTTTTCTTTCAACACTATCTCTTCCTACATACATACATACATACATACATACATACATACATACACACACCACACAGAGAGAAAGAGAGAGAGAGAGAGAGAGAGAGAGAGAGAGAGAGAGAGAATATGAATTATTCTGTCCTCAATTATCTCACTGACAGCCTAATGGCAAGAAAATGGTTCAAATCCACCAGCTGCTCCATGGGGGAAGGACAGGCAATCAATCTCCTCCTATGCGATTAACTGTCTCTGAAAACCAGCCAAAGGATGGGTTCTGACTTGACAATACACAACAACTCTATCTATATATCTACATACACATACACACACTTTTTTAAATGCAAACACATATATGACTCAGAATAATTGACTCTGTCCCTTTTTGTCTCTATACACACACACACACACACACACATATTTTCTTCTTCCTCAAGACTTTTAGGAAAAGAAATCCAATTGCAAAAAATTCAAATGGAAGGAAGAAATTTCAGAAGAGGGCATACTATGGCACTAAACCAGTCTTAAATGTCCTAGTAGTCAAAGGAGAGTGGAAAATACAGTTCAGAGTGGTGGTGTTTTTTAAAACTAATCAACAGGAAGAACAATTTATTCTTTGTCCTAAGTCCTAGAAGAAATTGTTCATGTGCCCTCCTTATAATGAAAGCATAATGGAATTAATCCTCAGCATTTTAAACTACAGCCTTATAAATCGTCAAGCTACACAGAATGGTGCATCTTCTCTGGACCAGTAACATCATCTGAGAGTTTGTTAATTTTTAAGATTGTAGATTCTACCCTAGATCTGCTGAATGAGAATCTGCATTTTATTTACAAAATCCTCAGATAATGTCTATGTACATTAAAGTTTAAGGTATACTAGCCTAATAGTTAGGGAGCTCTCTGGTGGCCTAGTGATAAGGAGCTGTGCTGTAATCTGGGAGGTGTAGTTTGAATCCACTAGCTGCTCCACCAGAGAAAGATAGGCAATTTCCTCCTGTGTGAATTACTGCCTCTGAAAACCCCCTGGGGGGGTCAGCTATGGGTTAATTCCTATTTGAACAATAGCAGCAACATTGTAATGGTTTAGGTTGTTTCCTCCCATAAAGATTTACAGTCTTGGAAACCTAATGGAGAGTCGCCATGGACTGGACTCCACTTGATGGCAGTGGGTTTGCCTTTGTATTTTAATTCTAATGGTTGAATTTGATCTGGGGAGGGGGAATGTAAAGAACTAGAATTCATCCCATAAATACTTACCGAGACCTTGACAGTGTAAAGATTTCTTAAATATGACATCACCACCGTTATCGTAAGAAAAAAGACCGACAAATCAGATACTATTAAAACTGGCTGATGAATTAAGTCATAGAATCAACAATATTGGCAAAAATGCCCCACCTTCCTCCAGGAAAAATTCATTACCTAAATACAGGTTAGGCAATATCTTGATGCTAGAATACAACAATGACTAAGGGGGGCAGTACCCCAAACTTTATCTTTATGGAACTTATAATTAAGGGAGACAGAAATAAAATAGTTAGTATAAAGCTGGAAAGGGAAAAATGTCTGGGGGAAGGGTTGAGATTTTAAGTAATGTAGATAGGGAACACTTCACTGTGGTGAAGACCGGAATGAGGTGAGGGTAGTAGTTAAGAAAATATCTAGAGGAGAAATATTCCAAGCAGAGGAAACAGCAAGCACAAGCACCCTTGGACAGGAAAGTGCCTGAAACAGCAAGGCCAGTGTAGCTGAAAGAGTGTGCAGACGAGTAAAGTAGGCTGATGGGACCTGATCAAGCCAGGCTCTGTCAGCCATTTTAAAGCATGACTTCACACCATTTGGAATAGGTACAGTAAGGCAGACACAATGAAATCGGAACAGATCTGAATTTAGGAACTGTGGGTATAGCAGAACAACAACCAGAATGGGAAACACTGCGAGTTGAAGCTCTAGAATGGAAGACTCAAGAGAGGCATACTGAGTCCCTTCAGGAGCCTGATGCAGGAGACTGGAATCTTTCCAGCTCTGTGAAGCACACCACCACACATTCAAATCTTTGAGTTGATTTGGATGGTTGCTACTCTACTGGTCAAGAGATTTCACTGCTATGTAATACACAATCTGCTCATGTTTTCAAGGAGGGAGATGATGTTTCTGAGTGTCAATTCATAACTTTTCCACTCTGGTTTTTGTTCAGGTACATTCACATTTTACAAATTCTGGTTTTGCTCTAACAGCCAGCGCTAAACTGGGAAGAACATGTTTAAAGGTCTGTTTTAAAGACAGACCTTAGCTTATTCTAAGTGAAATGAGAAGCCCTTGAAGGGAAGGTAACAAAAAGTCACTGCAGAATGTTGAGTAGGGAAACAGCACAATGAAAAGTGTTCTTAAGAGGATTGGCTTCTTAGAGGTATATGGGATGACAGATGGGATGGATCAGCATCCAGTCAAAGTACATCACACAGATTCTACTGTATGATGTTTTATTTATTCAACTATTAGGTGCCAAAAATGTGCCAAGTAGTGTGAGAAAGATCTAGATAACTGAGGCAACTGACAGAAAAAGTTCTGACACTGGAGGGAAAGAAACCCAGGATATAATAACAGATTATTTATAGAGAAAGAATACTAGTTAGTGATTCTAAATTGAATTGATTAAATTATTGAGTGTATGGTTGATCTACTGAGGGCAAAGCCATAAACCGGTTAGGGCTTGGGAGAGAGGATGGTACATAAAACTTGTTACCCTCCAGGGGCTTCCAGCCTGGCCTGTTTAGCCCCTGCCTGCTCTTTTAAGCTTAACCCAGAGCTTTGAATCCTTTCATTTCAGTTTAACCCTCTGATGAGAATTTGGGTTTTTTCATTCTAGACACACTGAATTTCTATCTAGAGTTTAATAGGAGCCACAGGTGATTCTTACAGATTCCCAAGTGATTCTTATGTCTCTGGTTAAAATGTCGATTCTGATGGGATATCTGAGGTGGAATGTAAAATATTTCTCAGCAAAGGGTTGACCCAGAATGAATAAGTTCAAAGGCCTAGCTTAAACTTCATGGGTTGCTGCAATAGTGACTAGCATTGAGACTGGCTGAACAAAGAGTTAAAAGCTGATTTTTAATTTTTTTTTTCACCCTGTGAGCTTGTTGCCTCTCTAGGGAGCAGGGGCCAAAGTACCTCAGCTTGATTAGTGCAAATAGACAGATTGGGTTTGTCAGGAGGGCAAAAAGGAGGACTTCATAAACGGAGATCAGTATTACGTTACAGACTGCCCTGACCACCAGTTTTGGGGCAGAGTCCTGGTTTGAGTTCATCTGAATGTCTTGATGTCCCATCTTTGTTATTTCATCCTAACGAAAAGGCCCCAAAGGCATAGAAAGGGGAATACCCAAGCTTAAGGGAAATAACAAGGGGCCTGAAGCAACTGAATTTGATAATTTCCTATTACCAGACTGCGAGGACTGAAGAGCAGATGCAAATATAATGCAAATGATATGTAAATAGCTCTCTGGCCTTCTAACCGGTTTTATACAACTGGATGGGCCCTTGGGAAACTGCTAGCAGATAGCAGTGACTCAGAGGCAGAGTGTACTATTTCAAGACAACTTTGTCACACAGACCTTTGCCGCCCTGCTAACACAGTGCACATTCCTTAGTATTCTTTTTTTTTCTCACTTGAATTAACGTCACCTGCTGAATATCAAGAACATATCCTGTCTGCTTCTGTAGCGGTTATCTAAGTTAATTACACTTTGAAAATACTCTGCACCTTTGGTTTCTCTTCAAACGCCTCTGTCATCCAAATAAAGCCAAGTTAAATGTGTCACTTCCTCTGTAGAACAGGATTTGGCTCCAGGATGTTATGAATGAACGTGTCTCTTTTTCAGTTCTAGTTACTATGATCTTTTGCAGGATTTACTTCCTCCCATTCCATGGAGATGGACACATTTTCATCTAATATCCAAAGGCTGTATTAAAAGTGAACACAGGATGGAGGTGAGGAACCCAAGATATATATATGCAGTTGTAAAATGTATTTCTCGCCAAGGAGCCACTAGAAAGCCATTCATCAAGAGAGGCTGCCCTGCCAAGGCTGTGCTCTTGATAATCATAACTGCACATGCTAAAATGAAAAATGTACATTCCACCGCAATGGGGTGCAATTCTTCACACCTGTCTCTTTTCAGTCTACATTTATGTATTAAAAAAGGGGACAGCGCCATCAGCTATGCATTTAGTAAGAGCCATGAGCTGAACTTAAAAGTAAGCACAGCAGACAAAAGGCGGACAGTTAGACTTGGGCATTGCAGAAACCACTTCACACCGCATCAGTGCATGGAAACAAGGAAGGCATAATGAGTTTCCGAAAGTTACACCACTTTTTTAGTTCTTTAACTTGCGAGGATACTTAGGCTTTCAATAGATCAAAATGCGGGGAAATCCCTTTCACCTTTTTTTCTTCTTCAGCTTTTTCATCTCATTTGAAAGACCCACATTGTAGGCTTCCAGAAAGCTATTGCGCAAAGAGGAGATGCCTTGTTCAAATTACAGCACAAAGAAAGCGCTAAGACTCAAAATCTCAGTGAAGGAGACACTGAAAAAGAGAAAGACAGAAAGAGAGAAAAGCAGGAGCTAGAACTCAGCACATTGAAGAAATGACAGCGGCAGGGAAAGATTAACAAAGGAAGGGATGGAGAGAAACAGCAAGGGGCGGAGGCGTTTCAGGAGCCCGGGAGTTTCAGAGGGGTGTTCAGGGCTGGGAAAGCAGCGAGCGCTTCTCAAGCTACCTCTTACCTCCTGGGCGAGTTTCTGCTTGAGCACCAGCGCGGCGCACAGGTAGCCTGCGCGGCCCACGAACAGCTCATCCGAGCCACACTCAAGGAAGGAGACAGGCGCACAGACGGCGCACAGAGCCCGGAACTTGCCCAGAGGCTGCACGTAGTCGGACCGACCCAGGGCGTGGTAGACGAGTGTGGCCACCGCGTACACGCCCGCTCCCCCGAGCAGAAAGGCGGCGCGGGTGTCGGCGTCCGGCTCGCCCCACTCCTCTGCTCGAGAGCACGCGTCGATGAGGCGCTTAGCCGAGCGCAGGTAGCGCTCCCGGGCCGCGGCGAAGAGCGGACTCTGTGAGACGTGGTAGAGCATGTAAGCTACCCCCGCCACGCCGCCGTACAGTCCCCCTTGGCAGCCACTGGCCCCGGTCGCTGCCCCCCGGGCCTCAGTGGCACTCCCGAGAGGGGGCAGCTCCTGGAGAATGCGCTCGATGGTGGCGGTGACCAAGGGCCCCACTGCCTCTTCGCACTGGCCTGCCAGCAGGCTGCCCTGGTAGTCATCAAAGCGGTTGGCAAAGCAGCGCTTGGTGTCCATGCTGTCGCCAGTGCCCCTTAACGCCAAGCCTGGGACCTTGCAGGCTTGAGGGCGCGCCCTGCAGCTGAGCGCACCACCTCCTGCTCACTGAGGCGCTCGGATGGCGGTGGATGCAGCGGGGATGGAGCGAGGAGGGTGATTCGGAAGGTGACAAGAGGAGGCGGGCGCGAAGAGGACGCACAGAGCAGATAGACAAGTGGGACACGGGTTGTCGCGAGGCTCCCGAGTGGTTCGGGTAAGTGTGGGGGATGCGTGTCGTGCACCCCTCTCCCTGAGGCCGCGCCTTCACCAAACCTGCTCCCTCCAGATTCCGCCGCAGCTTGGCGGCCTCTCCAAGGGGCCGAGGTGATCTCTGGCAGGACCCATGTGGGACCGCGCCACTCCTCCCGCTCCGCCCCCAGCTCCTCCCTCAAGGCGGCCGGCGGGGAGATGCGAGGGACACCTAGCTGGAATGCTGAGTCTGGCCTCTGGGCTCACACGCACCTGGAGGTGGAGATGACTGCTGTAAGTCCCTGTATATTCAGTGTGATCCTTAGCTGGCACTATCCACATCACGCCCCCCTCCCCGCATTTGCTGCTCTTCTTCTTCCCTTTTGGTTGATCTTTGCCTGTCACTATCATGTCTTCACTTAAGGTCTGTCGCCTGCTCTTATCCATCTTTCTCCTTCCCCTTTTCAGTACCTTATTTATCGGTATTCTTAGTCTTTTTACATTAAAAAAAAAAGTGACCAGTGAATCAAAATCCACATTTTGAGCAAGATCCCTGGGTGATTTGCTTGCACATTAAAGTTTCAGAAGCCCCTGAACTAGAGTACCAGAGACAATTGAGTTCCCACTCTCAAATTTTATTGGTTTTGGTCACTTTGATGTTCACATTCTGAAAATTTGGGTCCATCCCCAAGTCTGAGGGGTTTGAACATATCACATTTCATTCACTAGAACAGTAAAATGCCCATATAGAAACTTTTCCTTTGGCTTTGGGTGTCATGTTCCTTCTCTTGGAGTATCCAGAGCTTAAAACTCAAAGAACCGGGCTAGTTAAAGCAAAGGAATAAGGGATCCTCAGTCTTTACCTCTCAAGCCTCACCACCACCACATGTGTGCTGTAAGCCCAGTGAATATCTTGAGGTTATTAACTAGCTACCTTCAACAAGATAGATTGCCATAGTGACTGCAACAATGGGCTCAAGCATATCAGAAATTATGGAGACGGCATAGGATAGGGTCACTATGAGTCATACTTAATGACACCTAATAACAGTAACAGAGTAAGGAAGGAAGCTCCAGTAGCTCCCTTACTGGTAAGGTGTTGTGCTGCCGGCTTAATTGTAAGGAGTCATGCTTGACTCAATGACTCCTAATAACAACAGAGAGCTCTGTTTGCTTCCTTAATGGTAAGAAGTTGTGCTGTCAATCCAAAGGCACAAGGTCATAATATACCAACCACTTGTGGGAGGAAGATGGGCAGTCTCGTTCCATGTGGTTTATTGTCTCTAAAAACCTGCTAGAGGGTCAGCTAGGAGTCTATTTAGACTGAGCAGTACACACCAACAACAACCACTTAAAGGGCCGTCCTTGGTAATATACGACAACACCAGGTAAACTGTGAGGATTAAGTTTTAAAATCCCTTTCTGCATCCTCTTTTGCTCTCTCCCTCCCTCCCTTCCCAGATTTATCGCCTCCTGCTTTTCTTCCCTGGGCATTATTGAGTATGTCTTGTATATACTGAACCCAGGAGACTGATGGATGAGCAAAACAGAAAAGGTTTTAGATCTCTTAGAATGTATAGTTCCATGGAATAGACAGGAAAATGAACAATTGCAAAAGCTAAAAATTGTCTGTCTTGTGCTCAGGTGTTTAAAAACAATTCTTTCTTTCAGTGTTGACCAGAGAAGACAGGTCACCTCTTCAAGCCATATTTACGTTTTCTTTAAAAATGTGTAGTGCAAAAAAAAAAGTGTGCTGCATCTTTATTTTCTGAACATTTATATAATAAAATTATTATTGTCATATTAAGCTAAAATAAATTTCTAAAATTACATCAACTTTAATTTTTAGGCTACTTACTAAAACAAAGAATAATTTTATTTTATATATGTGTTGTACATGTATATAGATGTTGTGCATGTATATATGTTTTGTATACATATGTTTTATATATATATGTTTTGTGTAAATATATATATATATGGTGTGTGGGTGGGTGTGTGTATATACATTGTGTGTGAGCAGATTATCCGAGTGGCAGGGCTCTATGAGGAGAAGCGTGGCGTTAGGATTGGTGGACGATCTATCAACAATCTGCGTTATGCAGATGACACAACCCTGCTTGCTGAAACTGAGGAGGACCTCATGCACTTGCTGCAGAGGGTCAAGGACTACAGCCTTCAGTATGGACTGAGGCTCAATGTCAAGAAGACAAAAATTCTTACTACTGGACCAATTGGTAACATGAGGATGGATGGTGAAGAGATTGAGATTGTTCACAGCTTCAGTTTGCTCAGCTCCACGGTCAACACTCTTGGCACCAGTAGCCAGGAAATCAAAAAACGTATTGCGATGGGAAAGTCTGTGGTTAGGGACCTCTCTAAAGTACTCAAGAGTAACGGTGTCTCTCTGGAGACTAAGGTGCGCCTGATCCAAGCCCTGGTTTTTGCAATCACTTGTTATGCATCAGAGAGTTGGACAATGACTAGGGAGGATAGAAGGAGAATTGACGCTTTTGAGCTGTGGTGCTGGAGAAGAGTACTGAATGTACCATGGACTGCCAAGAAAACAAATAGATTCACCCTAGAGAGGGTTAAACCAGGCTGCTCCTTGGAGGCAAGGATTCTGGGGCTTCGCCTGACATACTTTGGACATGTTGTAAGGAGAGACAGATCTTTGGAGAGGGACATCATGCTGGGCAGAGTGGAGGGACAGCGCAGGAGGGGAAGACCCTCTATGAGGTGGATTGATTCAGTGACTGGGGTAATTGGGATGGATGTGTCAGAGGCAGTGAGATTGGCACAGGATAGAGCAGGGTTTAGGGCTGTTGTACATAGGGTCGCTATGAGTTGCAAGTGACTCGACGGCACATAACAATAACAACAATATATAGGTATGTATGTATGTTATATGCCACTTATTCAGGCACCCAGTTAGATTCAACCATGGGAGAAAGATGGCCTGTCTCCTCCCCTGCAATTAACTGCCTCTGAAAATCCGCCAGAGGGTCAGCTATGGGTCGTTCCCAGGTGACAGTACACAGGACGAACAACAAGCAAGACAAAAGAATACGTCACCCATGGAAGGGTTTTTGACACTATGAGGGTGGACAGAAATTACTTATTTAAAAGGCCACTTTTGTTTGGATGTTTTTTCTTTTTTCTTTTTTCTGAAAGGTATTGATTTTTACAGATTAGGAAGCAGGGATTATATATATATATATCTTGTTTGATGAAGTCTCAAAAGGAGCTTGGTTTTTCAAGATTATTTCCAGAACTGACACATCCATATAGATGGCATGTGACCTTCTTACCATAACGTTGCCAAATCAGGTTTATTTTTCCATTAGTAAAAATCTAAATACACTTAGGCACATAGCTTGATGGGTTAAAGGAAGGGCAGGGATTAAGTAAGCAACTGGAATGTTTCATTTTTCCTTAAGGCTTCCTGTCTCATCCTTCAATCGCAGTAGACACTTGGAGTGATGATTTCTGTGTACTTAGATAAAACCAAATTTGCTGTTAAGTCGATTTCAACCCACAAGAGCCTTTTAGGAGGGCAGAGTGGAACTACCCTCTAGGGTTTCCAAGGCTGTAAATCTTCACTGGAACAGACTGCTTCATTTTTATCCTGCAGGGAAACTGATAGTTTCAAATTGTCCTATTTGCAGTTAGCAGCTCACTACTTAACACATTGGGCCACCAGGGCTATTTCTTCTTAAACAAGGAGTCATAAGAATGCAAGCCATCTCAACAGGAAGGAAGCCTTATGCCACTTTTCTCCTTCACACTTTAAGTCCTTATGAATCTGGAGGTCACCCAGTTAATAATTCTGCTTCTGGTTATCTTTCCAAATACCCTAGCCTGGAGGTAGCCTGAGCAGCTGTGACAGAGACCCGTGCTGGTTAGCTTCAAATAGAACTGTCAGCATATTTCCAAGAGAAGGCACTCTGATTTTTCCCCAAATGTGTCACTTCTCTGCTGTTTAGTAATGCTGCATAAAAAGTAAGCAAAAACCTTAGTAACATATATGACAGTAAATTCATAGTTCATCCATCTGGGACCTTGGCTAGGCTTATTCCTATACCTGGGAATGGATTGGCTATTCAATATGGGAGACTGGGCCACTCAGCTCTGGTCCACATGTCTTTCATCCCCCAACAGGCCAGCTCCAGCATGCTTACATGGAAATCACAGAAGTTCCATGAAAGTAAAACATGCAAGACCTCTTAAAATCTAGGCGTGGATATAACACATTGTCATTCATGCCCAATTCCACTGGCAAATCACCTGAAGAAAGAGATACTGTCTTTGTGAGATTCTCAAATTACAGTATGAAGGGTGTGAGAATGAGGTGGAGTGAAGTACTGCGACCCCTGTTGTTGTTGTTGTTGTATACCATTGAGTCAGAACTGATCCACAGGTATCCGCTGGCAGGTTTTCAGAGGCAGTTTTATCGCATGAGAGAAGATTGCCCATCTTTCTCCTGCAGAGCAGCTGATGGATTTGAACTGTGTGCCTTCAGGATTGCAGTGAAGCTTCTTGCCACGAGACCACCAGAGCTCCCTATTGGGGCCCCTAGGATTTTCTTTTGTACTAGTTAGAAAAAGCATCACATAATGAAATACTAAGATTTACAGTATTCAGAAACCTTCTTGGAAGTCACAGGACATATTAGCTCTTTTGCCTATGAAAACCTTTTTTTTTTCTTTTAAGATCTCTGAATTTTGCCCTTTGCTCAATCACTGGGTAAAACTCTAGCCCAGAACTCCCTCAGGAGCCGAGCTGGCTTGGGAGACCACTTGAAGCCCTATTTCTAATTATGACTAACATAATTTGTAAGCACTGTTATGTATCTTATTATTATTACTACTACATGGAGTAGGACTTTTGTTGTATTTATTTACTGACACTCACTAAGAAGATATATTCTAATGGTTCTCACTATATATAATAGACACCTACTAAAATTGTGTAAACTGAATGCATGAATTATCATAAGTAAGGTGCCATCATTAAGGTAACCTGAAATGAAGTCTTTCTTGAAATTTTGACCTGATGTGGTTAAACTCCCACTGTATTCATGAAGCCTTCTGCTTTTGTGAGCATAAGAATGCAAGCATTTTTAAATTTCTAACTCATTGCCTTGTCTGTACCTCTGCAAGGTCTGGTGACCTCTATACCTTCCTTCGAATCTAATTACTTCACACATTCTATTTTTACAAGCTAACCCTGTGTGGCACATTATAGTTTCTAAAGATGGCCTCAACAATATCTCCCATCTCATGTGCTCCTCTAAATGTGACATCAGTATTCTTTTCATCAGGAGGCTGGGTTATGTCCCTTCCCCTTGGATTTGTTTGAGCTTCTGATATACTGTAATCAATATAGAGTGTGATGTTAGAAATAATGCTGCAGCATATCCAGTGCTAGGTCATAGAAGGAGAGGCAGCTTCTGCATTTCATAATGGAGAGTTCACATTTGAAGGCTTGAGCTGCCTTGTAAGAATTTTCCTACACTGAGTATGCCATGTTTTGAGTAAGTCTAGGCCTCATGAAGTCACTTGTGTTTGGGACAGCATACCAGCTGACATGATTAATTGACAGCCATTTGATATCCGGTCCAGTCAAGCTTTCTGCAGTATAATGAGAAATCTCTAGTGAGAACCACCCTCTTAAGTCCTTCCAGGGGGGAAAGAGTGGGAATGAGGCAATGGAGACTTGAAGAGATGGGGCAATAATAAACATGCATCAATAATAATTATAAAAAACACTTGTATATGAATGATTGTATAAAACACAATGCACATGAATGAAACACCATGCATGATTATGTGCAAATAAATAAAAATGCTTTAAAAAGATTGTGGACCAATGATTGCTTTAATACTTATGTTTTAGAGTAATTTATAATACATGTAAAATGTTGCTAGAATATTCTAACTTTTTGTCATCAAATGCTCTAATCAATACTGCCTAATCAACAGGGCTAAAAGCATTTGAGGGGAGTCATAGTTCTGAGAAATTTTGAAGTAAGGGAAGTATTCAGTCCCCAAGGAAGTTGAGTTCCAATAATCATAGTTGGATTTTTATAAGTAGCAATGACCCCAGAAACAAACAAAAAAAAAAAGAAAGAAAAATGCAGCCTACACAAAATCTTGCCCAAAGCCATTTATTTTACCCTTATCTGCAAGATTTGTCCTGATATTTACAGAATTTCTAGCAGCATTTGCTGACAGGCAGCTCCTAACACATGGTTTCTGTGTTCTTGCTGAATTGCCCAGTTCCTAGTTCTTCCATAATATTTCATTATTATGCAGATTAAGCAAAACTATGGATGGAAAATAGTTTTAGTGGATTAATCAAGGAAATTACATAAAAATTATGCCGAATAATTCAAGAAAACCACGTTAAAATCAAAGGATTTCATTTCATGCAAATTATTGCTATCTAAGAGTGAATATGATAAAAGTAATTGTGTAATTGTCAAACTTCAACACTTTAGATTTAGCATATTTTATAGGATAAACTGTCTTTAAAAACCTTTGAGAGTATTTTCCAAAGTCTTAACTCAAAGGAGGCATTCTTGAAAAACATTTAAAGAAGAACTGTTACCAATTCTACATAAATTATTTCAGAAAATAGAAGAAGATGGAACCCTCCCAGATTCATTCTATGAAGCAAAC
>NW_006400195.1:263241-283283 GCF_000299155.1 Elephantulus edwardii | reverse complement strand
AAGGAGAATTGATGCCTTTGAGCTGTGGTGCTGGAGAAGAATATTGAATATACCATGGACTGCTAGGAGAACTAACAGGTTCATCCTAGAGAGGGTGAAGTCAGGCTGCTCCTTGAAGTCAAGGATTCTGAAGCTTCATCTGACATACTTTGGACATGTTGCAAGGCGGGACCAGTCCTTGGAGAGGGACATCATGCTTGGGAGTGTGGAGGGACAGCTCAGGAGAGGAAGACCCTTGATGAGATGGATTGATTCAGTGACTGGGGTAATTGGGGTAAGTGTGTCAGAACCAATAATATTGGAAGAAGATAGAGCAGGGTTTAGCGCTCTTGTATGTAGGGTCACTATGAATTGCAGGTGACTTGACAGCACATAAAACAACAACAACAACAACTGAAAGGTTGGCAAACTCAGCAGCTGTTCTGAATGAGAAAGATGTGGCAATATGCTTCCCTAAAGACAGCTTTAGAGATTAATAAGCACAATATCATCACAGAAAAGGAAGACACAAAGAAGTGTGTAAGAAATACTAACAATAAAAACTTGCATATATTTGTACTGTAAAAGGGTAGAATTCCTCAGTTTCCTCAGCTTTAGCTTTAGCTGTTGGAGTGTATGTTGAAATAATGGTTGTATTAACAGGGTTTTCTTGTCCACATATGGATAGTATCCCAGAGCTCTTGGATATGTTGTTGTTAGGTGACTGGAAAGTCAAGTACTACTCATGGTGACCCTATGAACAACAGATCTGAAACCTGTCCTATACTGCACCATCCTTATATTTCCTGACGCACTAGAGTCCATTTTGGCAGTTGCTGTGTCAATTCACCTGGTTGAGGGTCTTCCTCTCCTCATCGATCCTCCATCTTTCCAAGCATCATGTCCCTCTCCAAAGAATAGCCCCTCCTAGAAACGTGCCCAAACTACATGAGGTTAAGCTTTATCATCTTTGCCTCCAAGGAGCATTCTGGCTGCACTTTCTCCAAGACATATTTGTTTGTTTTGGCAGTCTATGGGATGTTCAGTCCTCTTCTCCAGCATCACAGTTCAAAGGCATCAGTTCTTCTTCTGTCGTCCTAATTCATTGTCCAGTTCTCGGATGCATAGTAAGTGATTGGAAAAACGATGGCCTGAATAGATGCACCTCAGTCCTCAAACTCAAAGAAGAAGCAGCCATCAGGATTGGAGGAAGACACATTAACAACCTGGATTATGCAGATGACACAAACTTGTTTACTCAAAGTGAAGACTTTAAATGCTTGCTGCAGAAGAAGATCAAATATTACATCCTTCAATATGTATTATATTTTTCTTAACATCAAGAAGACAAAAATCAGGGAACTCTGGTAGCTTAGTGGCAAGAAGTTGTGCTTCAATCCTGAAGGCATGCAATTAGAATCCACCAGATGCTCTGCTGGAGAAGGAGGGGCAGTCTCCTCCTGTGCCTGTTGGATCCAATTCAACAGCAAGCAACAAGGAAAAAAAAGACAAAAATCCTCATCATTGGGATGATAGGCATCATCATGAAAGATGGAGAAATGCTTGAAATTGTCTGTGGTTTCATCTTATTTGGATTAACAGTCAGCACCCTTACTATGAGCAGTACTGCTCTGGGAAAGTCTGATGTCAGGGACCTGAGAAATAGTGATGCCAGTTTGAAGACTAAGGTGCATCTGATTCAGGACATAGCCTTGTCAATCAATGAATCTGAGAGCAATGCATAAATATGACAGAAGAAGAATTGATACCTTTGAGTTGTAGTATTGGAGAAGAGCATTAAATATCTCATGGAGGCTCAAAAGAACAGATATGTCTTGGGGAAAGTGCAACCAGAGTGCTCCTTAGAGGCAAGCATGGTGAAACAAGCATACTTTGGACATGTTATTAGAAGGGGCTATTCCTTGGAAAAGGACATCATGCTTGGAAAGGCTGAGGGTCAGCAAAAAGAGGAAAACCCTAAATGAGATGGATTGACATGGTGACTTTGGCAAAGGATTCAAGTATGTCAGTGACAATGAGAATGACACATAGAACAGGGTTGTACTGGACTCGACAGCAACTAACAGCAACAACATTGCATCTGTAGTCCTATGATATCAGCAAGAATAAACGTTAATATAAAAACAGATAAATAGGAAAACAAGCAAAATGAACAGATGTAGACAGATGAAAAGGATATGACCTATGATGATACACAGATATAACATATGATTTTTTGCATTCATAATAGTACATTCAATAAATATAACCCTATACATAGCAGAGCCAACAGGAGGCAAAGTTATATTTGGTTAATCATAACCAAATATTTTAAGATAATGAGTTACTGGCCCTGGGTCCTTTGGCCCACAGTCTTAGGGAACATCAAACTTAATTGGCACAACAGTTCATAAAGAAAATTTTCTATATCTACTTTGGTGAGTAGTGAGTAGGATCTTAAAAGCTTCTGAGCAGCCATTTAAGGTGCAACTATTGGTCTCTCCTTGTTTAAAACAAAAAAGAGAAAAGAAAAGCAAAAATGCATAGAAATAATTAGCCCAAAGGACTAATGAACCACATGGACCTCAACTTCCATGATTCTGCTATCGACTCTAAAATAGATCACAAAAGAAGATCATGGATAGAGTGGGGAAATGTGGAACAAAACTAAAAAACATAAAAATGTCCAGGCTTGCTGGTCCAATGGAGATGGGTCATACCCTTGATACTTTGTCTTCAGTTATCCTTCAGACCTAGAATGAAACTCACTTCTATGACTCAACTCTCAGCCAAACAATAGACGGATTTATAAGGTGAACCAGAAATACACTTCTTAGAATATTTAAGATCAGAAAGGGCAACATTTGCCCAAGGAAGAGAGTAGTAAGGGGTAGGATAGAAGATTTAATGGACATGAGAAACATATATAGGAAGTAGAAAGTATAAGTATTAATGTTGTAAAACAAAATGTATATGAATGATTGAAGGGAAAATCAATTTGCTTTGTAAATTTTAACTCAAATAAAAACATAAATATGTACAGCCTTGGAAACTAATTGAGACAGTTCACCTCTGTCCTATAGGGTCTTTATGAATAAGAATGGACTTGAGAGCAGTAGGTTTGGTTTATGGCATCTGCTCTTACACTCCATATAGGATCTTCTCAAAATAGAAGCCAAAAATGATACATTTAAAATGTGAGATCCTGTCCATTGACATAAAATAATGTTCCTATGTTCCTCATAGCAAAATCAAGAACCCCTAAGAGACCTGCAGACCCCAGTGCTTTGTGAATTTCATTACTCCCATGATCTCTCCTATTCCTCTGCCACTGCTCCTTCAGCCTCAGGACACTAGCTATCCTGATATTCTTCAGACATACTTGTCGCAGCCATAGCTTGAAGAGTTTCCTTGCCATTCCTTTGCTTGAAATACTCTCAAAGATATATTAATGGTTTTTACGACTGGAACAGCACATCAACAGAGAACTACCAGAAGTCCAGGCTGGTTTCAGAAGGGGTCGTGGCACTAGAGATATTGTAGCTGATGTTAGATGGATCTTGGCTGAAAGCAGGGAATACCAGAGGAATGTCTATCTGTGCTTCATTGACTATGCAAAGGCATTTGACTGTGTGGGTCATAACAAACGGTGGCTGACTCTGAGAAGAATGGGAATCCCAGAACACTTGATCGTTCTAATGCGAAACTTATACTTGGACCAGGAGGCAGTCGTCAAAACAGAGCAAGGGAGCACTGCATGGTTCAAAATTGGGAAGGGCGTACGCCAGGGATGCATCCTATCTCCATACCTCTTCAACCTATATGCAGAACAGATTATCCGGGAGGCTGGGCTCCATGAGGAGAAACGTGGGGTCAGGATTAGTGGACGATTTATCAACAATCTGCGTTATGCGGATGACACAACCCTGCTTGCTGAAACTGAGGAGGACCTGAAGCGCTTGCTGCAGAGTGTCAAGGACTGCAGCCTACAATATGGATTGAGGCTCAATGTCAAGAAGACAAAGATTCTCACCACTGGACCAATCGGCAGCATCAGGATGGATGGTGAAGAGATTGAGATTGTACACAGCTTTAGTCTGCTTGGCTCCATAGTCAACAGTCTTGGCACCAGCAGCCAGGAAATTAAAAGACGCATTGCCATGGGAAAGTCTGCTGTTAGGGATCTCTCCAAAGTGCTGAAGAGCAGTGGTGTCTCTCTGGAGACTAAGGTGCGTCTGATACAGGCCATAGTCTTCGCAATCACCTGTTATGCATCAGAGAGTTGGACAATGACCAAGGAGGATAGAAGGAGAACTGATGCCTTTGAGCTGTGGTGCTGGAGAAGAGTACTGAGAATACCATGGACTTCTAGGAAAACAAATAGATTTGTCCTGGAGAGGGTTAAACTGGGTGGCTCCTTGGAGGCAAGGATTCTGAGGCTCCGTCTAACTTACTTCGGACATGTAGTGAGGAGAGACCGGTCCTTGCTTGGGAGGGTAGAGGGACGGCGCAGGAGAGGAAGGCCCTCTATGAGGTGGATTGATTCAGTGACTGGGATAATTGGGATGGGAGTATCCGAGACAGTGCGATTGGCGCAGGACAGAGCGGAGTTTAGGGCTGTTGTACATAGGGTCGCTATGAGTCGCAGGCGACTCAACGGCACATAACAACAACAACAACAGCAACCTTCACTTCCCTCAATGATGTCTTCTCTACATATTCTATTATTTTAAATTGTATCCCACCCTCCTCTGACCATTAGTATATAGTTATGCATTTTTATTTGTTTCTTATCTTTTCCTTACACCAGGATATTGGTTGCATAAAGATAGAAAAATTTTAATGTGTTTCCATCGTGGTAAAAATGTTATGTGCCATCGAGTCATCTGTAACTCATAGTAACCCTATGTATAATAGCTCTGAAGCCTGCCCTATCCTGAGCCAGTCTTACTGACTCCAACACACCTGCCCCCATTACCTTAGTTGCTGAGTTGTATCAACCAATCTCACCCAGGCTCTTCCTCTCATGTGCTCTCCCTTCACCTTCCAAGCATGATGTTGTTTTCCAAGGACAAGTCCCTCCTGACCTCATGCCCAAAGTATGTGAGACAGAGCTTCAAAATCCTTGCCTCCAAGGAACAACTTGTTTTCACTCTCTCCAAGGAAGATCTGTTTGTTCTCTTGGTGGTCCATGGTATATTCAAGACTTCTCCAGCACCACAACTCAAAAGGATCTTTTTCTATCATCCTGAGTCATTGTCCAGCTGCATAGCAAGTAATTGTGAAGACCATAGCCTGGATCAGGCACACCTTAGTCTCTAGACCAACATCATTGCTCCTCAGTGCTACACAGAGTTTCTGTACCAAGAATTGGTTGAAACTGAAACATTTCAAGAAGTACTATATGAACAAGAGCCAATGTTATCAAAAGAAGAAGTTCAAGCTGCATTGAAGACACTGACAAAAAATAAGACCTCAGGAACAGATAGATTACTAATTGATATGTTTCAGTTAAAACATGTAACCTTGGACATACTCACCAGTTTATACCAGGAAATTTAGAGAACAACTGCCTGGTGAATGATTTAAAGAGCTTTCTATTTGTTCTCATTCCCAAGAAAAGGGATCTGACAGAATGTGAAAATTATAAAAAAATATCATTAATATCACATGCAAGCAAAATACTGCTGAAGATCATTCCGAAATGGTAGGAACAGTACAACGACAGGGAACTGCCAGAAATTCAAGCTGGGTTTAGAAGAGGCCACCAGAGATACCATTGCAGATGTGAAATGGATCCTAACTGAAAGCAGAGAATAGCAGAAGAATGTCTACTTGTGTTTTATTGACTACGCAGTGGCATTTGACTTTGTGGGTCATGACATTATGGCCAACACTAAGAAGAATGAAAATCCCAGAACACTTAATTGTGCTCATGTGAAACCTATACCTAGACCAAGAAGCTGTTGTGTGAACAGAACAAGGGAACACCAGACGGCTTAAAATCAGAAAGGATATGCATCAGATTTATATCCTTTTCCCATACCTATTCAATCTGCATGCTGAGCAAAATAATTCATGAAGCTGGACTCTATGAAGAGGAATGCAGCATTAGGATAGGAGGAAGACTTGTCAACAACCTGAGTTATGAAGATGACACAATCTTGCTTGCTGAAAGCGAGAAGGATTTGAGACATTTGCTGCAGAAAATCAAGGATTGAAGCCCTGAATATGGATTACATCTTCACCACCAGGCCGATTTGCAGCATCATGATAGATGGAGAAAAAAATTGACGTTTTTAGATCCACAATCAACATTCTTGGCACCAGCAGTCAGGAAATCAAAAGACGAGTTGCACTGGGAAAATCTGCTATGAGGGACTTCCCCAGAGTGTTAAAGAACAACACTGTCAGTTTAGAGACTAAGGTGCTTCTTCTTAATTGCTTGCTAATGCATCTGAGAGCTGGACAATGAATAAGATGACAGAAGAAGAATCAATCTATGCTTTTGAGCTGTGATGCAATGCCAAGAGAACAAACAAGTATGTCTTGGGGAGGGTGAAACCAGGTTAATCCTTGGAGGCAAGGATTTTGAAGTTCTGTCTCATATACTTTGGGCATGTTTCCAGGAGGGACAGTTCCTGAAGAAGGATATCTTGCTTGGGAAGGTGGAGAATCAGTGCAGAAGAGGAAGACCCTGGAAGAGATGGACTGACACAGTGACTATAGCAATGGAGTCAGGTGTGTTAGAGATGGTGAGGTTGACTAAGGATAGGGCAAGGTTCAGAGCCATTGTTCATAAGGTCACTATGAGTGTAGTCAAATCGATGGTATATAATAACAACAATAACTACGGTGCCAATAGACAACATCATGATAAATGGAGGAAGGATTGAAACTGTTAATGATTTCATCTAACTTGGATTGACAATCAGTGGCATTGGTATCAGCAGTCAGGAGACCAGGAGTTGCATTGCTTTGTGCAAGTCTGCTGTTGGGACCTTTCCAATATACTAAAGAATAATGATCTAAGTTTGAAGACTAAGGTGCCTACTTCAGGCCATGGTCTCTTCAATTACTTGCTATGCATCAGAGAGCTGAACAATGAATAAGGATGACAGAAGAATTGATACCTTTGAGTTGTGGTTTTTGGAGAAAAGCACTGCCAAAATCCAAACAGATACATCTTAGGAAAAGTACAGCCTGTGTGCTCCCTGGAGGTGAGGATGGGGATATCATGTTTGGAAAGGTGGAGAATCAGAGAAAGAGAAGACTCCCAACCAGATGACTTGACACAGTGGCTGCAGCAATGGACTCAAGAGTACCAGAGATGGTGAAAATGGCACAGAATAAGACAAGGTTCAGGTCTGTTGTTCATAGGGTTTCTTGACTCAATGGCACCTAACACCAACAAAATATTAGGAACCTATATCTATTTATGATTATTAAATTTTCTTGGTTAATTGACGTTCTATCAATCAATGATAGCCATATTTATCTATTCTGATATGTGTTATTTTATGGTCTACTTTGTTTGATGTTGTTATGTACTGTCTTGTAGAAATGGACCCATAGCGAACCCTCCAGGTGGGTTTTCAGAAGCAGTAAATGACACACGAGGAGACTGCCCATCTTTCTCCTGCAGAGCAGCTGGTGGATTTGGACAGGATGCCTTCATGTTGGCAGTGCAGCTCCGTACCACTAGACCACTAGATCTCTCTCCACTTTGTCTGGATCATGGGGATGATTTAGAACTGAGTAGCAGTTTACTCTGTTGTACCTGTTGTTGTTGTTGATTGCCATAAAGTCGAGCACAACTCATAGCGACCCAATGAAAAAAATGCCTGAAGCCTTTTCATAACTCTCATAATTTATGAAATCTCATAGAGTTTCCAGAGGCATGATGTTTAGGGAGTGGATAAGGTCACTATAAACAAACAACGAATAAGAATGATGTTGATGTTGTTGTTGAGTCAAGTAGGATTTATTGCAACCCTCTGAACAACAGACCTGAATCCTGTCCTGTGCCATCCTCATCATCTCTGACACATTGAGCCTCAGTCACTGTGTCAATCCATCTCATTGGGGGTCTTCCTCTACTTTACTGACCATGTATAATGTCCCCTCCCAAGAAATAGCCTTGCCTAGCTACATCCTATGAACATTAAATAAAGAGAATAGTTATAGTAATATAGTAGTAGAGCCCAGATTGGAAGTCAATTGAAATGAGGAAAATCAATAACAAACATTGTTTAACAATTGGTACAGGAGTGGCATCCACTTCCTAAACAGCATGCCTCCAGAAACTCTATGAATTTTGATAAATGGCATTAGTTGTAGAGGGGCTTCAGGTCTTTTGTTCATAGGGTCGCTATGAGTCATGCTTAACTCGAAGGCAATCAACAATAATCAATGATATCCATGAAAAAAGCAAAAGGTCATCACAGAAAGAGGAGAAAGAAAAAAGTTGAAATGATGTCAGAAGAGACTCTAAAGATTGCACTGCAGTGTCGAGAAGCCCAATCTAAAGGAAAACATGTCGAAGTGAAAGAGCTGAACAGACAGCAAATGAGAACTGAGGCACGAATGGAGACTTGTACACCACTGTTTGTAGCAGTATTATTCACCATCACAAGAACATGGAAACAGCTTAGATATTCAACCACAATCAAATGGATTGAGAAATTTTGGTATATTCATACAGTGGAATACTATGCAGCATGCAGGAGCAATGAATGAACTGACTCAGTCCCACAAGGACAAATATTGTATGAAACCATTATTCTAGAATGAGTATGAGGATCCAAAGATGGTGGGGAAGGGTAGAAGCAAAGGGATGAGGATGTGTGGGGGAGGGGAGTATTAATCATGGGTTGTACAATTAGATGGATGGGGGGGTGAGGGAAATTGGAAGAATTTAGTGTGAAAAACAATGTATTTGAATTTTGTAAATAAACTTGTATAATTAAAAAAAGGAGACAATCATGGCATAAATTTCCTTATTATGAAAACCTTAGAAGTTTACACACAGAATCAATTTTGGATGGTGAACAGGCATAAGGAGAGGATGGAGAGAGGTAAAAAAAAATTAATAAATAGGTAAGTTGAGTGAAGACAAAGGCAATACAAAATAGGGGTTGATAAGGTATTTTAATTACTTAGTTATGCTAATCAATGGTAATCCCTTGACAATAATCATTGATCTTTTGCAACAAGTCCTTCAAGTCCTCCTCACTTTCAGCAAAAATTGTTGGTTACAACAATGAAATTAAGCACAACAGAGATTATGAAGATGAAGCTGGATTGGATAGAGTTTATCATCATATTTCCTATAGATTTTTCATTATATTTCCTACTTGACTACAATAATGGAATTAAACACAGCAGAGATTATGAGGATGGAGCAAGATTGGATAGAGGTTATCATTATATTTCCTATATATTTTTCATTCAGCTTTGAAGAATTGTGTTTTCTTTATGTTGAGATGCAATCCATATTAAATGCTATAGTCTTTGGTTTCAGTAAGTGCTTCAAGACTTGTTCATTTTCTGCAAGCAAGTTTGTATAGTATCACAGTTGTTCACGAGTCTTCCTCCAATCCTGATGGCACATTCTTCTTTACATAGTCCAACTTCTTTAAATTTTTTGCTTAGCAAATAGAATAGGTATGGTAAAACGATACAACCCAGATGCACAACTTTTCTGATCGTAAGCCATGTAGTGAAAAACCAAATAGACTCCATTTTATGTAGCACTTACTCTGTTTGAGTAAACAAACCCTTTGTGTGTGGAAAATTTCTGCCCCAATCCCTAGTTTTCTCTTGACTCATTTCTTGAAATAATAGTTGCTATTGTTTATAAACCCAAGATGTAGATGTTTCGCACTCTACCCTTGATAAACCCAAGATGTAAACGTTTTGCACTGTACCCTTGACTATGTCACTGTACCCTTAAAAATATGTCAACAGCAGGATATTGAAGCCTAGGTCCATGTAGCCCAGCATCTGGGGGAAGTAAGCATATAAAAGATCCTAGCTTAAAACTAGGAGAGTCAGGAATCCTGCTGTGTTGGTAGGACACCCTACACACACTGCACAGGGAACAAAAGACCTCATTTATAATCTTGCCACGTGTGTCTCTTAAAATGTTTGGCATAACATTTGGAGGCCCCAGCGAGATACGGAGACATACTGAAACCCCTTCTGCAACTCCCAGGTGGCGGACATGCTACGTCCTGCCCAGAAGGTGTGCAACCTGATGATGTTCCAGGGCCTAGGGAAAGGGCAGGGCCATCCCATCAGCATGAGAGGCACTGAATGTTTCCTTAGGTGCTTCTAAAAAAAATACACCCTCAAGAGGTAAGAATTCTAATTCATTCTCTGTTTATGGTCTGTGATTGCAATCATCAAGTGGAGACCACCTGATGGGAGGGTTGGATGTGACCCAGGGCCCCCCTCCTGCTTCAGGTTGGGGAAGAGGTCAGACACAACCCAGATTCCCGTCAGAGGATCCTGATAAAGTGGAAGCCTCTGATCTAGAAAGCTGGCTTGTCTGTATCTGTTTCTGTATGTCCACACTTCCACTTCTGAGAGTCCTGATAACGCAGGAACCCTCTGGCCAGTAAAGTTGAGTTGTCTGCTTCTGTGTGTCCTTTGAGTGTCTTTTGTCTGCTTAATATTGGGTAGGTGAATTTGTTCTTTTTAGTTGCCAACAATGAGCTCCCTCTTGTAGTGAAACATGCACCATCAGTGCATGTTTGTGCCTTTTACTGTTTGGGGGCAGGGTGGGGGAGGGAGTATCTTTAAGGCCTTCTCCCTGCCTGCTTCCCATTTTCAGAGAAACTTGTGGTTTGGTTTAGTCTCTGTGCCATTGACTTTGGCAGCCTCTGTCCCCTACAAGAGAAGACCCAAGTCTTCCAACATCCGCCAGCAAGTTGAGACTTGGCGCTCATTCCTGCAGCACTATGCACACTGGGGAGTCAGCTGCATGCTCTTCAGGGTGCAGCTCAACCACCAAGGTGCGCAGGCATGCTCTTGCTTACCGGTGCTGGGTGGGCCCTCCAGCCACGTGGCTGGTTGGCCTGCTTGCCAGCCCTTCCTGCATCTGCCAACCCCTCTCCCACTCCCAGGTCGCTTTGTTTCTCTGTCTAAGGCCCTTTGAGTCACTTTTTCCTGTCCTTGGGTCTCACCAGGCCCAAATTCTTGTCCCCTTGGGGTCTTCCTGATCCATCAGACTCTATCCTCCGGGTCTTTCGTGATGCTCTGAGGAGTCATCCCTCCCACTTTCTCCTCTGTCTGGAGCCTGTAGCTAGTAGTTTTCTCTTCGCCCTTTGAAGCTGCCTGGCACCCATCTCTGTGCCAATTACCTGTCTTCCTGGTCTGCACACTTGAGCACCTGAAAGACCCTGGTGACTCATCTCCCCCTGCCCTCAGCCTGTGGAGCCAGGACATTCTCCTCCCCTTCTGTGTCATCAGGACTTCTGGGCTCTCTTTGTTTACCGCATTTTGTGTCCTCATCTCTCTATTCTCACAGGGGGAGTCTTCTCAGCCCTCCACCCCCCGCTCCCTAAGGTGCATCCTTAATCACTTTAGGGGTGTTCATTCTCCAGAAACTAAAGTAAGTAAAGTCCACACAGTCCACTCAGAGGAGTCAACCCAGTGGCGGGTCTAGCCATGCCAGCAGTCCAGCCCAGCCCTTCCACCTACCTTCCTCCCACTCCCTGCTTGGTAGGCGGTTAGGGCCAGGGGTAGGGCCGGTGGGGGCTGAGGGTGGGACCAGCAGGGGACCAACCCCGGATGCATCCAGCGGGAAAGGTGGCCCAAGGCAGGGGGTGGCTCTCTCCTTCCCCACACTCTGCGTGAAGGTCAGGTGTTACAGACCTCAACAGTAGCAAAAGAGAAGCCCACAGACAGTGTGAGGCCAGTAGCAGCCCCCAACATGCTGGGTCTGGGTATTCCCAGAGTTATGTTGCTTAAGAAGGTAGCCCAAAGCAAGTAGTAAACTCCATCTAAGGCTAAATACTAGTACAAGTACCATGGAAAAAAAGTTAAAAAGAACTTTAAGTGTTTAAAAAAATGTCTGTGCCCTATCCCCTCGAACCAGACAAAGCTATCAGGGTCCAGGGAGGAAGGCTTATCAGTATGTCCCTTTCCACTACTAGTGACCTCTACAATTAGAGGCACTAGAACCCAATCTTTTTGAGAAGCCTCAAGCTTTAATTTCCCTGTTAGAGTCCATTTTCTTTACACGCCAGCCAAACTGGGATGATTGTCAGCAGTTATGGTGGTCTTTAGGCCAGAAGGAGCCATAGAAGTGGATCAAGAGGCTTGAGTAGCATGGATCCTCCCAACTATCTGGTCGGCGTGAGACCCAAACACTAATAGAGGTAAAGAGTCTCTCAACAGCTATCGCCAGGGCCTGCTGCAGGGACTCAGGAAGGCTGCCATAGAGGCCCTCTAATCTCTCCAAGGTAAGCATTGTCCTACAGGGGTCCGGTGAGTCCCAGGAGGCTTTCTTGGAATGCCTCCTTGAGGCCTCTATGGTATACATCCCTATTAATCCTGAGGTGCCTGAAAATGCTCAGGCAATAAATTTGGTCTTTGTAGCACAGTTGGCCCTAGACATTAAGAAAACAAAACAAAACAAAACACCAAACAGAAACAAGTTGCAGAGAATTGAAAAGTTTAAAGGAAAGACCAAGTCAGAGCTAGTGGCAATAGCACAGAAAGTCTTTAACAATCAAGAAACCCCAGAGGAAAAAATGGCCAAAAGGCTAGGGAAAATGACCATTGTGTCCTTACAGGCTCAGCTGGAGGCCATTGTAGGACAACAGAACAGATCTTCATAAGAAAGGGAAAGGGTGAAGTCCGGGCATCCCTGACTAGAGTACAATGTGCCAAGTGTAAGAGGTATGGGCACTAGAAAAATGAGTGCCCCTACGAGGACTCAGAGAAAACCATGAAAGTTCTGGCCTTCCAGTTGGACTAAGACTGACAAAGCCAAAACTCTGCCATTCTAGGCCCCCAAGAGTCCCAGTAATTGCAATGTTTGAAGCTACCCTATTTGATTTTTAGTGGGCACTAGAACTAAATTATCAGTTTTAAAGAGAACAGAAAAAGACTTGTCAGAAGACATGATCCCCAAAAGAGAACTGTCTAGTTGGGGCATAAACAAGTGACACATTCTTTTCTTATAGTTCCCAGCAGTCTTTCCCTTTGATAGGCTGTGATTTTTTTGCAGAAATTAAGAGCCACTAACTCATTCTCTTCAGAGGGCCCTACTGTGACAGTGCCTATGGCCCTTTGACTGACTATAACGAAGAATACCTGCTGGTTCTGGACAAAACCACAGCAGGTAAATACCCTGAAAGTTCATCTCTCCAGGAATTGCAGTGTTTGTATCCTCTAGTCTGAGCTAAGACCAACTCACCAAGATTGGCTGCACATCATCCTCCAGTGGTGAGCTTGTGGATCAACCAACCAAGAGTGACTTTTATCCAGAGCCAAACCATCAACCCTGCTACATTATTGCCTGATGACGATCCTGAAAGAGTCATGCATGAGTGTCAAAACCTCTTAGATGTGACTCGAGCCAACCACCTTGACCTGAAAGATGCTCCCTTTGAGGAAGTCGATGCTACCCTCTTCTCTGATAAGAGCAGCAGTGGTAAGAAAAGATGGCCAAGATCATCTGGGCCCAAGCCTTGAACCAGGAGAGGTCAGCCCAAAAGGCTGAATTAAAAGCCCGGACACAAGCTCTCTGATGAGGAAAGAACAAGCATCTGACCATTTATATAGACGGCAGGTATGGCTTTGCCACCACACATGTACATGGACAAATACATCAAGAGAGGGGCTTGCTCACCTGGGGGAGAAAAACTATCAAAAATGAAGAAGAAATCCTGGCCCTTTTATAAGCTATTCACCTCCCAACTTAAGTGTCCATTGTACATTGTTGGGAGCACCAGAAAGGAGAATCTCTAGAGGCCAGAGGTAATAGAACTGCTAACTTTGCAGCCCAAGAGGTGGCCCTAAAACCAGTGGGGCCACTAGACATCCTAATTGGTTACCCTGAACCCCACTTTCCCTCTCATACCGTGTATAACCTGGAAGAGAAGGAACAAGGCCCAAGGGGGGGAAAGAAGACCCACACAGATGGCTGAGGTTACCAGATGAACACATCGCTATCCTCTCTAGCCTTGGCAGAACTCTGTTTCAACACCTCCACAGCTCCACCCACCTGGGTTCCTAAAAACTGCAAGAACTACTTAAAGGGTGATTCGTCATCTCCCACCTCACCAAAACAGTAAGAGAGCTGTGCTTTAGTAAATTCTACAGATCAGAAGAAGTAAAAATGGAAGAGAACATGGGGTACTCAACCAGGGGAGAGCGAGGAAATAGACCACTGAATTAAAGTAAAGACAAAAAGAGATATAAGTACCTCCTCATCACGGTAGACACCTTCTCTGAGTACGTAGAAGCTTTCCCCTCCCAGTGAAGAACAACTCAAGTAGTGCTCAAGAAATTGCTCCAAGAAATACTCCCCTGATTTGGTTTGCCAGCCTCACTGGGGCCTGACAATGGTCTGACCTTCATGGCCTCTGTGTCAAAACTGATGGCTCAAGCACTAGAGATACTGTAGAAGCTCCATTGTGCTTACAGACCTCAAAGCTCAGGTCAGGTAGAAAGAATGAACTGAACGATCAAAGAAGCTTTGACCAAACTAATTTTAGAGACTGGTTAAGGGTGGGTGAGGCTCCTTTCCTGGACCTTACTAAGAGCAAGGTATACCCCATACAGGGCAAGATTTACTCCTTTTGAAAACGTGTTTAAGAGACCCCCACACCTCTTACCGAGTGTGAAGCCAGAGGCCATTGCTGAATTGTTTAAATCTGAACTAGTCCAGTCTTTACAGACATTCCAACAAGTACAGAATGAGGTCCAGCCCCAAATCCAGGCTGCCCATTCTCCACCAAAGGCATCACCAGATGTGTCACTGCTCCTCTTCTTGCCAAGAGGCTTTGTCCTAGTCCTCAGGCATCGCTCCAGAAATTTAGAGCCCCAGTGGAAAGGCCCATACACTGTAGTCCTGACCACCCCGACTGCCATCAAAGTCGCAAGACGTCTCACGTAGATTAATTAGACCCACCTGAAGCATGCCCCACAAGATGATCAGATGACAAGATGGAAAGTCCAACTCACTGGAGACCCAGACAAGATCCAGCTTACAAAAGCAAGACAACGTTGGTGAACATCAGCTCATCAGATTCCACAGTGACTCTTAAAGTAGACTTCTGTGTATCGTTCAGATCCCTATAGACTAATGTAAGTGGAAACAAGCCCTTGAGTTGTAAAGATTTGATATATAACAAAGCCAAAGAGCAAACTTGCTCAATCCTTAAGTAAATGCAAATCTTGGTCAGAACTAATGAAGAAGTTATAAAAGGCATAAGAAAGTGTGTGTGAATCGGTAACCAAGTAAAAAGATACTAAGAGTGGTACTTCTTTTAAAAGAAAAGTAAGAAGTGTAAAGCAGCAAGTCTGGTTTTGTCAGAACATAAAAGATAGCAATGAAACTTTTAAGTATACAGTTAAGTGAATAGAAAGTAAAAGTACGTGAATTTTATTTGAAGTATATAGAATGTCTAATTGAACGGTTTGATGGCATATATCAAGTGGCAAATCCAGGCAGTTAAGCTCCTAGTTCATTAGCCCCAATACTACCCCTTAAAATACTACCCATAAAAGACACTCCCTGTTAAAATTTCAAAGGTTTGAAATGTGTATTAAAAAAACCAGTGGAGAATGAGAAACTAAATAGACTCCATTTTATGTAGGACTCACTCTATTTGAGTAACCAAACCGTGTGTGTGGAAAATTTCTGCCCCAAGCCCTGAAGCTTTGTCTTGATCCATTTCCCGAAATAGTAGTTGCTATTGTTTATAAACCCAAGATGTAAACGTTTTGCACGGTACCCTTGACTATGTCACTGTACCCTTAAAAAATATGTCAACAGCAGGATGTTGTAGCCTAGGCCCATGTAGCCCAGCATCTGGGAGAAATAAGAGTATAAAAGCTCCTAGCTGAAGCTAGGAGAGTCAGGAATCCTGCTGCACAGTGAATAAAAGACCTCACTTATAATCCTGCCTTGTGTGTCTCTTAATCCATTGTGCATGACAGTAACACTCCTTTGTTCTGTTCTAACGACCACTTCTTGGACGAGGCAAAGGTTCCACATGAGCACTGATAATTTCAAAATTCCATTTTTCTCAATGTTATTCATAGTTTATTATGATCTACACAGTTTAATGTCATTGCATAGTCAATAAAACACAAATAAACATTCTCCTAGATCTTATCCTCTAATTCACTACCTCATTTTTCTGTCTGGTTAAATCTCTTAAGTCCTATTGTTTCTCACTTCCATCACTGTCTCTTTAATTTACAATACCTCTTTTTTTTTATCTTGCTTTTATTCTCCAGTTCTTTTCCTTATTTAGGTCTTTATTACGTTTGTTGTTGTTGTTTGGTGCTGTCGAGTCGTAGACGACTCATAGCGACCCTATGAACGAACAGCCTGAGCACTGTTCATACATAGAGTTTCCGGAGGCAAGCCATTTCAGAAGTGGATGCCGCTCCTGCTTCCAGGCTTGATTTAGTTGGGAAGCTCCAGCCAACACTGTCCACCATGGGTATCCATTACTATGATTGACACATCACTTTCAGAGGCTTCAGCATCACAGTAACCACGAGTTACCTCTGTACACCACCACACTCTTTCTGGCAAGGAGAACTTCCCAAGACCCTGGGAGGAGCCAACCAGGAACAGCATGGGCACTTCCTCTCCCAGCTTCCTTTGGGCTTAAGGCCACCTCCTGGTTCAAACCCTAAATGTTTTCAAACCTAGATGCACTTTCACTCCTTTGGTCATATTCATTTGGAAGGGCCACTGTTTTCCTGTTTTTTTGTACCTCATAAATTTTTGTTGGGGAATTTTAATTTTCTGAAGTCTTAACTTTCTTAGTTTTACCCAGGATTTGGTGGTTTTGCCTACACTGTTTTCTTCAAGGAACTCTTAGGTAGGCAGAGGATCCTCCTTCAGGACTGGACATTGCCTTTTGGTTTCGCCTGAGATTTCTCTTCCATCTCTGTCAGGCTGCTTATATTTGAATTGCTATTCAGAAGAAGCCCACACAGACTTTCCTCTGTTACAAGAAAAGGACAGGGTGGAACTTTCTAGAAGAAGATACATTATTGGTTTCAGTGGTCCTGTGACCCTGTTTTTGTTGGAGGAGTAGTCTTCACTAATTTATAGTCTTCTCTAGGTTTATATCCTAATTCCACTGTAGGAAAACTCCAGTAGGAGTTCATATCAGTGCAGCAACCTAGCAGTTACTCATTTAGGGAAGAGTAGTCACACTCCAAATTGACTCTCAGGGAGGTCTGTTTTGTTGATATTGGAACCTTTAATCAGTAGCATTTTAGCTATCGACTTTGCCTCCACTAAAGATACCTGATTATCTAGCACACAGGAGCTTCAGTTAGCAGGTCCTGTGTCAATTTTAAGGGTGATCTGTCATGGTTTCAGAGACAGGAATTATTTAGGCAGAATGCTGACTGTGGAGCAGATTCCACTCTGAGAGTCTTCTCTAGCAGCCTGGCAACCAACAACTATCAGGTCTCCGTGGAGGTCACGCTTATTACTATTAGTGTGTCCTTCCAGTAGGTTGGTGTCTCAAAGTGTAGCCTCTACTAACAGTTACTACTTTCTAACACAGTACCAGCTGGAAGTGGAGGCACACTAACCTTAACTGATCCCATAGAGAATTTTCCTGTTGGTCTCAGAGGCCAGAGCATGTGAGCCGGGAGGCTGGTAGAGTGCTGACTATGGAAACATAATCCACTGCTCAGTCCTTCTATAGCAATTCACAGCAGACTTGCAGCTGACACTGTCTGCTTTGGAAAGGGGTTTCATACTTTAAATGGACTCCAGGGAAATCAACTTCGTTGCTATCAGAGCCCTAGTTGTAATATGTTGGTATTGGACGTATCTTTCACTCAAGATGCCTGCTTCCAAGTAAAAAACAGCTTCAGTCAGAAGGCCTCAGCATTGACTGGAAAGGAAAGCAGCCAGATCTAAATGGAATCCCCCTGGAAGATCTGTTCTGTTGGTTTCAAAAACTTGACAAGTAGAGGAAGGTAGAGTGATGGCTATGAAGGTAGAATACACTGCAAGGAACCTTTTGTAGCAATTCACAGCAGGCTTGCAATTGACAGTGTCTAGATGGTGGAAGTGCTGGCACACTCCTAGTGGAACCCTGGGAGGATGTTCCTTGCTGATTTTAGGAGCAAAAGGGGCTCTTTCTCTGGGTATAAATCTCCTGATTATAGCAAGTGACTGCCCACGTGACTGGGGGAAGGGACACGAAAGGTGGAAGAAGAATTTTCCCACTGTGTGTGACTCATTGTTGATTCATTGATTCCTGCCTGTCTTTAGATTCCGGCTGTTTTCCTCTGTTCCTCAATTGAGCCCCTCAAAGTCAGTACCACTTCCTTGTTGTATTTGTAGGGATGAATTGTTTATGCTACCATCGTGCTGACTTCAATGGATATTTTAGTAATGATTAATACCTTTGTGAAATTCTTTGAATTTATAATATGCTGGTGATGAACTGCAGTTCATACAATTATTGATCATTCTTTCCCTACTGCAGAGATGTCTATGATACTCTTCATGATGTCACAAACTTCTACCAACCCCTGATTGATAACTGAGTTTTGCTGTCTGCTCTTTTGAATAGTTTCTTAATCATACTCCTCTGCAACAAGCAGCCTAAATGATGTGCATTTAACATAATTTGATTTCTTTTTTCTTGCTTCCTTTTGTTCTTTGTACCTTCAGTACTATCCTTTGCAAGCATTTTATTAGCCATTCTAAGTCAAACATAATCACCAGAGCACAATATAATGGCAGAATTAGACACCAAGGTGCAAGAAGGAAGGAAATGGGTGCTCACCCACCATCAGAAAAGGGTTTGGCTTGCCAAATTAGCTAAGAACGAAGAAAAACCTTCACTTGTTCACACTAGCTGAACATACATGAGAAAAAAAAACCCCATGTCATTTATACCTTTGGATCTGTGTGTGTGTGTGTGTGTAGATGGGGAGAAAGAGATTTGAACACACTACAATAAATAGTAAACCAGATATGCCTCCACTTTAAATTGAAGGATTTATAAAATTCTATTAAATTGGCATGAGTAGGCAGGAGGGTCCTCCTTTGGTTAGGGTGAATTCTTTACATTTCCAATCATAATAGTTTCTTATATGTAATAATGTAAAAAATTTTCCCCTTATATTCAGGGTATTGGGTATTGGGAAGAAAGAACTGCTAAGAATCCTCAACAATGTCAGTCTGGTGACTAAAGTACACCTGATCCAAGCCATCGTTTGCTCAATTGCTTGCTGTGCATCTGAAAGCTAGACAAGAAATAAGGCTGACAGAAGAAGACAAATCAATACATTTGAGCTGTGGTGTTGGAGAAGAATATTGAACATATCATGGACTGCCAAGAGATCAAACAGATAAGAATTTTGAAGCTCCATTTAGCATATTTTGGATATGTTGTCAGGAGGGGCCAGTCCTTGGAGAAAGACATCATGCTTGCAAGTGTAGCAGGTCAGAACAAGAGAGGAAGATCCAGGATGAGATGGATTGACACCGTGACTGTGGCAATGGGTTCAGGTGTGTCAGTGACAATGAGGTTGTCTAAGGAGAGGACAAGGTTCAGAGCCGATGTTAATAGGGTCACAATAAGTGGTAGAAGATTCCACAGCATGTAACAACAACATGATCATATATATATATGGTACGGAGAAAAGATACAACCCTGACATAACTTTTCAGATTTTAAACCATACAGAAGAGGAAGAAAAGACCAAAATGGATGTCAGAAGAGACTCTGAAGATTGCACTGGAGCATAGAAAAGCCAAAGCACAAGGAAGAATTCAAGATACTAAAGAGCTGAACAGAAGGTTCCAAAAGGCAGCTCAGAATGACAAA
>NW_006400195.1:242581-261672 GCF_000299155.1 Elephantulus edwardii | reverse complement strand
GGAGAGGGACATCATGCTTGGGAGGGTGGAGGGACAGCGCAGTGGGGAAGATCCTCTATGAGATGGATTGATTCGGTGACTGGGGTAATAGGGATGGGTGTGTCAGAGGCAGTGCGTTTGGCGCAGGATAGAGCAGGGTTTAGGGCTGTTGTGCATAGTGTCGCTATGAGTCGCAAACGACTCGACGGCACATAACAACAGTAACAACAACAATGTTCTCTTGGTCTGTTCAGACAACTGCTTCTTGGTCTATATATAGGTTTTGCATGAACACAAATAAGTGTTCTGAGATTCCTATTATCCTCAATGTTAACCATATTTTGTTATGATCCACATAGTCAAATGCACAGTCAATAGAACACAGATAGACATCATCTGATATTTTCTGATTAAAAACAATATCATCAGCAATGATCCAAACCATAGTAATTTTTTAATAATTTTTTTTCTTTTGTAGTGGTTTATTTACAGAGTTTGTATACACTGTTTTTCACACCTGATATTTCCCATTTCCTTTACTCACCCCTCCCTCTCTCTTATCAAATTGTGTGACTCTGTAATTATCCCCCAGTACATCTTTACCTCTTTGCTCCTACCCTACTCATCTTGGAAACTCATGCATATTTTACTCGTTATCATTCTATTTCTACAATAATGGACTCATATAGTAATTGTCCTTATGGTACTGAGTTAGTTTACTTAGCATAACTCTCTCCAGTTCTTCCCAATTTAGGTGTGATTTACAAAATCATTGCTCCTGAATGCTGCATAGTATTCTATTGCGTGAATGTACTATAGTTTCTCAATCCATTCTATTGTGGTTGGACATCTGGGTTGTTTCCATGTTCTTGCAATGGTAAACAATGCTGCTATGAACATTGGTGTGCAGGTCTCCATTTGTGCCTCAGTTCTCATTTTCTCACGGTATATTCCAAGCAGTGGGATAGCTGGGTCATATGGAATTTCTATATTCAGCTTTCTGAGGAAATGCCAAACTGCCTTCCAGAGTGGTTGTATCATTTTACAATCCCATCGACAGTGTATAAGTTCCTATCTCGCCACATCATATCCAGCTATTTATTTATTACATGCTGTCTTGTTACACTTTGCCACTGTTACTGGAGTAAGATGGTATCTCATTATCGTTTTGATTTGCATCTCATTGCCAGTAATTTTGAGCATTTCTTCATGTGTCTGTTGGCCATGCAAATATCTTCCTATGTGAAAATTCTTTCCATGTCAGTTATCAGTCTTTTTCTTGTGAGATCCTGTCGGATTCTGTAAACTTTTGATGTGAGACCCTTCTCAGAGATGGTATTGCCAAATCTTTTTTTCCATCCAGTAGGCATTCGTTTTACTCTGTTGGGGAAAAAAAATTTGATGCACACAGGGACTGAATCTTTAGGAGGCCCCACTAATCAATTTTATCCTCTCTAGATTGCACATACCTTGCTGTATTTGGAAGTCTCTTTATGTGATAGACTAAGCAATCTAAGCTTGATCCCAGTTTGTGTCTTAGGATCTTTACAAACCATGGTATTTTTAATTATTTCCTATGCACCTGAAAGTGGAACAATGAGTAAGGATGTTCTTGTGTTGTGTGCCATTGACTCGAGTATGACTCATAGAGACCCTATGAACAAAAGATCTGAACCCTGTCCTGTCCTGTGCAATCCTCATACTTTCTGACACACAAGAGCCCATTGCATCAGTCATTGTGTTAATCCACCTAGTTGAAACTTTGTATCACGTACTTTGGACATATCTTCAGAAAAAAAGCAGTCCTGAAGAGAGACATTATGCTGGGAAAAGTGGAAGGTCAGAGAAATAGAACAGATTAGCATAGTGATTTTAACAATGTATCTGAGCATGTTGGAGATTGTGAGAATGACATAGGGTAGGGCAAGGTTGAGTTATGTTGCTCATAGAGTCATCATGAGTCACAGTCAACTTGATGACACCTAACAACAGCAGCAGTATTGTGGTGGCCTAGTAAGTAAGTAATCCTAGTAAGTAATCAACTAGCTGCTCCTTGGGAGAAAGTCAAGCAGTCTTCTCCCGTGAAATTTGCCACCTCTGAAAACCCACTGGAGGGCAAGCTACGAGTTGGTTCTGACTCCACACACATAACAACAATAACAATATGGTGGTATAATTCAGCAGCTATTAAGTACCTTAATATTGATAATGCATTAGCACATCTATTTTTGAAAGCCCATACTATTCATGTTCACATCCATAGTTTTCATTGTTCTTAGAAGTTACAGTGCCAGAAAGATAAACTAGAGCTTATTTTCTGAGGTAGTAATTTTCTAGACAATAAGAGGTGGTAAATAAAAGAGAACATATGTATCCAAAATTTATATTAACTGTGAATGGTGTAGTGGGCATATACTTACACATCTCCAACTCTTCTCAGTGAGTCAAGTATTCAAGACAGTTTGTCCCCAAAAGAGGTGATAGTCAAAATTATCACAATCAAGTGTTTTGGGATTTCATCCTTTTAAGCTTAGCTACAATTTGTCATGACGCACACAGTCAAATGCCTTTGTATAGCCAATGAAACACAAATAGACCTTTTCCTGGTACTCTCTTTTCAGCCAAAATACATCAAATACATCAAAATAATGTCTCTAGTGCCATGACCTCTTCAAAACCCAGCTTTTATCTCTGGCAATTCCCTGTTGATGTATCATTCCAGCCATTTCTGGATAATCTTTAGCAGGATTTTGCTTGCATGTGATATTAATGATATTGTTTGACAATTTCCACACTCTATTAGATCACCATTTATTTTAGAATGTCTTAAATATGGATCTCTTCCAGTCAGTTGGTCAAGCAATTGTATAATTAGACCAGGAAGCAGTTATCAGAACAGAACAAGCAAACACTGCTTGTTTCAAAAATCAAGAAAGGAGTGTGTCAGGGATGCATCATTTCTCCATACCTTTTCAACAAATATACAGAACAGATTTGGGAAGCCGGATTTTATGAGGAGGAATGTGGCATCAGGATTGGAGGAAGACTTATCAATAACCCGACACAACCTTGCTTGCTGAAACTGAGGAGGACCTTCAATATGGATTGAAGTTCAACATCAAGAAAAGATTCTCACCACTCGGCGAGTTGGCCCATAATGGATGGAGAAGAGATTGAGACTGTTAACAATTTCATCTTCCTTGGATCCACAGTCAACATTCTTGGCGCCACCAGTCAGGAAATCAAAAGCTGGATGAGTTGCCTGGGGAAAGTTGGAGACATCTTCAGAGTGCTGAAGAGCAATGATGTAAGTCTAGAGACCAAGGTGCACCTGACCCAGGCCATAGTCTTCACAATTACTTACTACCCATCAGAGAGCTGGACAGTGACTAAGGATGATAGAAGAATTGGTGCCTTTGAGTTGTGGTGCTGGAGAAGACTGTTGAACATACCATGGACTGCCAAGAGAACAAACAGATCTTTCCTGGAGAGGGTGAAACCAGGTTGCTCCTTGAAGGCAAAGATTTTGAAGCTCCATCCAACATGTTTTGGGCACATGGTCAGAAGGGACCAGTCCTTGGAGAAGGACATCATGCTTCGAAGGATTGAGAGTCAATACAGGAAAGGAAGACCCTGCATGACATGAATTGACAGTGAGGCGGGCATTGGGGGGTAGGTGTGTTGGAGACATTGAGGTTAGTTCAGGATAGGGCATAGTTCAAGGTAATTGTTCATAGGGTTAGTTACTAAGAGTAACAGTCAACAGCACATAACAATAACAACAAGTCAGAAAGAACCTTGGTCTCATCCATAATCTAAAAGATAGAAAATTCATTGTCAAATGGCCAAGCAGAGCTAAATGCTTTATTTTGGCATGGATTAACAGAATCATGAATCTTTTAGGAGACAAGAGATTATAAATTTAAGTCTTTACTTTAAAAATTATGAAAATGAGGTCCACAGCAGTTGTACAGCAGAATCACTAAAAAGTTATAAAAAGTGATATCTGTGTATTTTCTAAACTTATATTTCTTCTTCTTTTTAAAATTTATCCTTCTAGATAAGTTTTGTTTAAAATTTGAGGCTATTTCAGACTCATGGTGACGCTGCATGTGCATCAGAATAAAATTGCTAAAGAGGATTTTCCAGGCTGTGACCTTTTGGGAGCAGATAGGCAGACCTTACTTACAAGGTGTTTCTGGATGTGTTCACACTACCAATTTTTTGGCTAGTAGCTGAGCATTTAGCATTTGCAAGAAATAGAAAACATCTGTAATACATGACACATAATACACATATTTAGAAGGGTTGGTTTGTTTATTATGTGCCATTAAGACACTTTGCACAGCAGATTTTCTATGTCACTTTTGAGGAAGGATTGAAAACAGTGTTTATATGCTCTTTAGCAGTGGATGAAAGCAAGTGTTAAAATATGATGTGAATTCAAATTCCTGCTGCAACAACAAATCTAACTGCAATTTTTGAAAAGTTACTTAATCTTCCTGAACCTCAACTCTCTCATTTTAAAACTGGTCATAATAATGCTGTCTGGAAGAAAAAGTGGGTAGGATAGTGTCTATAAAAGGTTTAACTCAGTGGGGAGCTCTGGTGGCCTAATGGCAAGAAGCTGCACTGCAATCCAGAGCTGCACGGTTCGAATCCATCAGATGCTCTGCCGGGGAAGGAGGGAAAATCTCCTCCTGTACCAGTCAGATCTGATTTGACAGTACACACACACACACACACAAATAAAAAAATAAAAATTTTAAAAAGTTTAACTCAGTGCCTACCTCTAAATAAATGCTAACATTTGTCCAAAGCCATTGCTATTCTTCTTCATGTAGTTGCTTCAAGAAGTGAATTTCTATTGTCTGGTTTTACTACTTTGGCCTCTTTCATTTTCCTTTATATTGAGTTGGTTTTCCTTAGAAAAAGAATCATAGACTTGTGTGTATGTGTGCTATTCTTTCTCAACTATTCCTAAATCAAACATGATTTATTTACAAGCTGAAAGGCTTTTTTTAGTGTGACAAATTTAACTTTGTGGTTAAAAAAAAGGAAATCACACTGTGTTTTTCAGCTTTTACATGGTCACTGGTAATAAAGATTCAAGATGACAAATTTTGTTGCTGATGCATGAAACAGTATAAAAATTAATCTTTTTTTCAAGGCTATCTGGTTCTGCAGTAAAAGTAAGCAGGAAAGGAAAAGTGTGTGACGGAAGACTATATGGGGGAGAAGATCTGCAAAGAGAGGATAAGCTTGCATTCTGTACACAGAGAGGTTCTCCACTCAGTGGTTTTCAATCCTTTAAGTACGATGGAAGCTTTCCACAGTTCTTCCTTATTTTGACAATCTTTCACAAGCCAGAAATAAATTAATGGAAGATGTCTTTGGTTAAAAGCTTCTGGGGTGGGGGGAATATATATCTTTTGGAAAGATTGAGGAGAAATTTGATTTATTATTGGCTGGAAGTTGCATATACCAAACTCAGGGTTTTTCATTTTGGAGGTTTCTTTTTTTTTGTTGTTTGAAAAAACTCAGAACAACTCTTGAACCACTCATTATCTTGATTCTGTAATTATATTTTCTCTTTCCATTAAGATGCTCCGGGAAGTCATTACTTCCTATATTACATGCTTATTTGCTTGAACCTCAGAATCTCCACGTAGCTAAATCTCCAGGCCACCATTACTCAGTAAAATGCATCACATCATTATTATTATTATAACTCAGTTGGTATGAGGACCATGGTGGCACAGCAGTTAAGCATGCAGCTGCTAACTGAAATGTCAGCAGTTCAAACCCACTAGGGGCTTTGAGGGGAAAAGATGTATCAGTCTGGTTCCATAAAGACTTACAGCTTTGGAAACCCTATGGGGTAGTCTCATTCTATCAAATAGGGTCACCATTCAAAACCACCTTCAAGGCAATGAGCTTGTTTTGTTTGAGTTTGTTTTGCTTATTTTTATTCAAATGGTGACATTCAGCTTTTGGGGAAAAATTGTAAAGAACATTTGGATTTTGAGTCTTGCAAAAGACATATGAAATTGGAATTTGGACACAGCATTATCAGACCCAGAGAAGATAAGTAAGTATACATAAACGATGAGCATAAAAGCATTCAAAAGATTGGACCTTTTTAAAAGGGTGTGTGGAAATAAGTCAATTCAATACAACACCATGACAGTCTAATAGGCTTCTGCTGCCAGATAAATGTCAGAGAAAAGCAAATATATTTATCTCATCTCAATATTTATTTTTAAATCTGAGGTCTATTATCTCTTCCTATTATTAATAACAAATATAAGTCAAAGAAGAGGATGGACTTTCCTAACAACAATATTTTTATGTAATCCCCACAGCACTTAATTGTGGTCTTGCAAAACATATTCTTGGACCACAAAGCAGTCCCCACAAACAGAGCAAGGAAAAACTGCATGGTTCAGGATAAGGAAAAGAGTACATCAGGAATGTGTCCTGCCTTCATACCTTTTCAATCTATATGCAAAACAGATGATTTGGGATGCTGGGCTTTATGAGGAGGAATGTGGCATCAGGATTGGAAGAAGACTCATCAAAAGCCTATGTTATGCAGATGACCTTGTTTGCTGAAACTGAGGAGGACCTGAAGTTTTGCTGCAGAAGGCCAAGGACTGTAATCGTCAATATGTATTAAAGCTCCACATCAAGAAGACAAAGGTTCTCACCGGTGGGCTAATTAGGAGCACCATGATAGATGGAAAAGAGATTGAGGCATCAGCAGTAACAACATCAAAAGATGATTTGCACTGGGAAAATCTGCTGTCAGGAACCTATCCAGAGTTCTAACAGGCAACAATGTCAGACTAGAGACTAAGGTACACCTGATCCAGGCCATGGTTTTGCAATTACTTGGTTTGCATTAGAGAAATGGACAATGACTAAGGATGACAGGAGAAGAATTGATGTCTTTGAGTTGCGGTGTTGGAGTAGAGTCTTAAACATACCATGGACTGCCAAGAAAACAAATAGGTTTGTCTTGGAGGGGGTGAAACCAAGTTTCTCCTTGGAGGCTAGGATTTTGAGCTTCATCTCACATACTTTGGGCACGTGGCCAGAAAGGACTGGTCCTTGGAGAAGGACATCATGCTCAGAAAGGTGGAAGGACAACACAAGAGAGGAAGACCCCAGATGAGATGGACTTATATGGTGTCTAGTGTTGCAGACTGAGGGTAAAGTAATTTTATAATTATTAATAACGAAAGAGAAAGCCAGTAATGAGATAGAACAGAGAGCATAAAACAGAGGGCCAGCAGTTCTCGATTGAAGGGCCCAAGTCATGTTTCTCTGTGTACTTATTGATAATCAGGGGAAGCAAATCATAAAAGGAATTCCTTGTAAATGAAGCTGAATTTTTCTCTATTGTCAACCAAATGCTCTAGTTCAGGAAGTATTTCACAGGAAGTAACACTGCTTCTGTAGGGGGGCCCTACCTGTCTCCTGTCTGCATGGAACAAACAGTTCATTTTCTGTTATCTGCCACAAGAGAAATCTTAACTTATAAATCTGTAATTCCTTCAATTCCTGAACAAGGGTTTTCATATAATATTTGGTATAAAGTCTGGCTTCCCATACACTAGGGCAATGAGGATAGATGTGTCAGAGTCAAGTAAGACTGGCTCAAGACAGGGCAGGCTTCATAACTGTTGTACATAGTGTCACTATGAGTCCCAGGAGACTCAACAACACATAGCAACAGCAATCTCATTCCAAACCCCCCAAACCAAACTACCTATTTTCCATAAAATATTTGGGAATAGGAAGATAATTTGAATCTTAAATTTATATGCACAGGAAAGAATGATCATGGATGAGATGGATTGATCCAGTGACTGAGGTAATGAGAGTAGGTGTGTCAGAGGCAATGAAGTTGGCTCAGGATAGATCTGGGTTCAGAGCTATGAGTCACAAGTGACTCAACGGAACATAATAACAGCAGCATGTGTATGTACACTTTACCATAAAACCCTCCACAAATTTACAGTCATTAAGTTGATTCTAACTCATACAAACTCGGCACTGACTCCCCAGGACTGTATATTGCAATAAGAGGAGAATGCCTCTGTCTCTGTGGAGCTGCTGGTGGATTTGAACTGCCAGAGACACATGGTTTTCGGTTACTAGACACTTTCCCCCCAAATAGATGTATCTTTGTACAACTAGATTTGTAAAAAAAGGAAAGGAAAAAAGATTGGAGTTGTCAACAATTTCATTTTACTTGGATCTACAACCAATGTCATGAAAACAGCAGTCAAGAAATTAACCAGGGCGAGCCTGGCCTATGCCAATCTAGTTTCAATTGGACAGTGAATATGGAAGATGGAAGAAAAATTGATGGCTTTGAAATGTGATGTTGTCAGAGAGTTATTGAATATCCTGTGGACTCCCAAAAGAAAAAAAAAATCTGTCTCGAGGAAGTGCAGCCAAGGTGCTCTTTAAAGGCAAGGATGGAGAGACTATGTTTCAAATACTTGGGATATATTATCAGGAAAGGTCATTCCCTGGAAAAGACATCTTGTTTGGAAAAGTAGAGGGTCAGTGAATGAAAGGAAGATCTTGAAGGGATGTATTGATGCAGTGACTGCAACAGTGGGCTTAAGCACAACAGAGACTGTGGAGCAGGGTCAGGCAGTGTTTACATAGAAATTGCTGAGTTGGAATTGACTCGATGGCAACTAACAAAATATTTGTAAGTTCATGTGATATCTATCACCTAAAGTCAGCCTGTCTCTTTGTCCTGCTATTAGGGTTAAGTTTGGCTGCATATAAAAGAGAGCTATAAAAAAAGAGAGAATAATAATTTTAAATGCAATGAGAGCTTTTTATTTCTCCTACCAAAGCCCAAGGAATGGAGGCAACACTAATATGATGGCACCCACCTGAGATTCTTCATTCTTTATGCTCTACTATCATTAGGGCATGGCTTCCACTGTTAAAGTCATATCATGCTCAAACTCCAGCTACAAAGGTTAAAATTTTTGTAGCAACAAGAGAACAATTAGAGCAAGACAAAAATGTCAGTTTTTCTAAGCACCTTTTCATGAAGTTTCACAAACTCAGTTACACAGCAACATTTAGCTCAGTGTGATTGAGACTTTTGCTGCATGCATTGCCTCCCTCGTAACCTATAAGTTGGTGGTTTGAGTCCAACTATGAAATAAAGGTCTGGTGGTTTGCGTTCATAAAAAGTACAACCAGGAAAATCCTGTGGAACAGGCAAACACTAGCACATGCAGTCTCCATGAAAGGATCAACAACAACAAATCGCTATTTGAGATAAAACTAGTTCTATTACTAAGAAAGAAAGAAAGAAAGAATGGATGGTATTTTAGGCTCCAAAGCAGTCTTCACCAGAGCTATGACACCCTAGTCTTTTTGCAATGGACTTCCCTGGAAAGAAAGGTCATTGTACCTCTAAAAAGAGCCCAGTTCATGACATTTAGTCTGCCTAGTGGTAAGGAGCTGTGCAACCAACCCAACAGGTAGACAATTTTGTATCCACTAGCTACTCTGAGGGAGAATGGTGAGCAATGTCCGCTCATCCAATGCACAGCCTCTGAAAACCTACTGGATGGTAAGTTCCGAGTCACTTCTGACTGGATGGCACATAACAACAGTTGTTAAAATAGGGAGCTCTGGTTGGTGGAGTCTGTAGGGAGTTGTGCTGCTAACCGAAAGGTAGCTTCTCTCTGGCAGTTTGAATCCACCAACAGCTCCACAGAAGAAATATGAGTAATCTCATGTGTGATTTGCTCTGCAGAAATCCAACAGAAAATCAGCCGTGAGTCAGTTCTGATTTGATGCCAATGAGTGAGTAACTAGAGAGTGAGACGTTAAAATAGCTTTGACTGTATTGTATAGGCCCCACTCATCCCTTCTTTATCTTCTAGAAAATTTCCAGCCACAGATTATTAAGGAAGAGCTGGTATAGAAAATGAACATAGAGTTTGGACTAGACAATATCCCTGGGAAAAGTGATGCTGTAATTTTAGGATTCACAATATTGAAAGAAATGGATTATTTTCCAGACTTCACCAAATCCTGCAATTACTCTTTTTTTTTTTATTTAAAAAAACCCACCCAAACAAACCACTTATTTCCAGATGCTTCCAGTCATCCTAGAAATCCCATTTGTCAACGATCATCTTAAGACTCAACTTAGGGTATTTTTCCAAATGTGATTTGGAGGGTACTTGCCAGTTATTTTGATTGCACACTGAATTCTATCCTCTGCTTGAAGAACCATGACTTTCCAAGCAGAGGAATCAGGTTGACTAAATCTGTGGAAAGAATCTTTGGAGAAGCTCAATATCAACCATGAAAACTAGGCCAGGTGGTAATTATGGAACAGACCATCAACAACTACTCAGCTAAAAGTTCAAACTGAAGTTAAAGAAAATGAAATAAAATCCATAAGAACCAAAATGTGACCTTGAGCCTATCCCACCTGAATTAACAAACCCATCTTAGTAACAGATTTGAAGCCTGGAACATAATGAGCAAAGACTAGATGAACTGTGGGATTATTATCCACAAAGAATACAAAAGAATACAAAGACAAAGGAGGAAGAAAAGACCACGATGGATGTCAGAACAGACTCTGAATATTGGACTAGAATGCTGAGAAGCCAAAGCAAAGGGAAGAAATCAGGAAATCAAGGATCTGAACAGATGATTTCAAAGGGCAGCACAAAAAGACAAAGCAAAGTATTAATAATAAAATGTGCAAAGAGCTAGAGTCAGAAAATCCAAAGGGTCAAACTCTCAGCATTTCTTCAGCTGAAGAAACTGAAGAATAAATCAAGCCTTGAGTTGCAATACTTAAGGATGTGGTGGGCAGAATATTGAATGATCTGGGAAGGATAGAAAGAAGATGGAAGGAGTACACAGTCATTGTACCAAAAAAGAACTGGCCAGCATAGAAGTATTTAATGAAACAACTTATGTTCAAGAGAAAATAGTTATGAAGGAGGAAGTTCAAGCTACTCTGAAGGAATTGGCAAAATATAAGGCCCCAGGAATTGATGAAATTCCAATCGCCATATTCCAACAAACAAATACAGCTCACCAGGTTGTGCCAAGAAATCTAGAGGTCAACTGACTGTAAGAGATTCATATTTATTCCCATTCCAAAATAATTTGATCCAACAGAGTAATGGAAATTATAGAGAAATATCAATATTATCACACACAAGCAAAATCGTGCTGAAGATTATCCAAAAGTGACCAGCATCGACAGTCAATTATCAGAAATGCAAACTGTGTTTAGAAGAGTTTGTGGCACTAGAGACATCACTGCCAATCTCAGATGAATCTTGGCCAAAAGCCAAGAGTACAGGAGGACTGGCTGGCTGTGTTTCATTGTCTATGCAAAGGCATTTGACTATGTGGATCACAATCAATTATGACTAACCTTGAAAAGAATGGGAAACCTAGTGTTGGACCAGGAGGCAGTCATCAGAACAGAGAAAGGAAACACTGCATGGTTCAAAATCAGAAAAGAGTGTGTCAGGAATGTGCTCTATCTCCATATCTTTTCAATCTACATGGAGAACAGATCATTCAAGAGGCTGGACTTTATGAGGAGTAATGTGTCATCAGCATTGGAGCAACCGTACTTCCTGAAACTGAAGAGACCCTAAAGCAGTTGCTGCAGAGGGCCAAGGATTGTAGTTTGTAATATAGACTGAAGCTCGACATCAAGAAAACAAAGATTGTCACCACTGGACCAACTGACAGCATCATAAAAGATGGAGTAGGGATTGAGATTGTTAAAAATTTCAGCTTGCTGGGTTCCACAATCAACACTGTGGGCACCAGCTTTCAGGAATGAAAAGATGAATTGTGTTAGGAAAATTTGCTGTCAGGGACCTCTCCACAGTGTTGAAGAGCAAGGAAGTTAGTCTGGAGACTAAGGTTTGCCTGATCCAAGCCATGATCTTTGCAATTGCGTGCTATGCATCAAACAGCTGGAAAGTGACCAGGGATTACAGAGGAAGAATTGATGCCTTTGAGTTGTGCTGGAGAAGAGTATTGAACATACCATGGACTGCCAAGAGAACTAACAGGTCTGTCATGGAGAGGATGAAACCAAGCTGCTCCTTGGAGGCAAGGATTTTTAATCTCTGCATCACATACTTTGGGCATGTAGCCAAGAGAGACCAGTCTTTGTAAAAGGATGTCATGGTTGGAAGGGTCAAGGAACAGTGCAGGAGGAAGACTGGATGAGATGGATTGACACAGTAACTGGGGTAATGAGGGTAGGTGTATCAGAGACAGTGAGATTGGCTCAGGATAGAGCAGGGTTCAGAGCTCTTGTGCATGGGGTCGCAGTCACAGTTGACTCGACAGCACGTAACAACAACAACAACAACAACAAGTTTAATGGACAGCAGAACCAACCTCTTACTATACAAAGGGGGGAAAACAAACACAAAACCAAAAATACCCCAAACTCTATTACTGGTAAGTTGATTTAGACGCATAGCAACCTCACATACTTCAGAGTAGAAATGTTAATTTAAGGATTTTCAATGGTTGTAACCTTATGGAAGTAGATCACTTTTGTGGCACTGCTGGGTGGATTTAAATTAGTAGCTGAAAGAAAATAATTCTCTGTATCTTTGTTGTTGTTATGTGCTGTTGAGTTGCTTGAGACTCATAGTGACCCTATGTACAACAGCTCTGAACCCTTCTCTATCCTGAGCCAACCCAACCCCACTGTCTCTGACACACCTACTCCTATTACTCCAGTCACTGATTCAATTCATCTCATCAAGAATCTTCCTCTCCTGTATGTCTCTCCACCCTCCCAAGCATGACATCCCTCCCCAAGGACTGGTCCCTTCTTGCAACAGGCCCAAAGTATGTCAGACGAAGCTTCAGAATCCTTGCCTCCAAGGAGGAGCCTGATTTCACCTCTCTAGAATAAACCAGTTTGTTCTCTTAGCAGTCCATGATATATTCAACACTCTTCTCCAGGACCTCAGCTCAAAGGCATCATTTCTCATTCTATCATCCCTAGTCATTTTCTAGCTTTCTGATGTATCATATATAATTGTGAAGACCATGGCCTGGATCAGGTGCACCTTAGTCTCCAGACTGGCATTGTTGCTCTTCAGTACTCTGGAGATGTCCCTGACAGCTGACTTTCCCAAAGCAATTCATCTTTTGATTTCCTGGCTGCTGGTTCCAAGAGTGTTGATTATGGAGCCAAGCAAACTAAAGCTGTTAATAATCTCAATGTTTTTGCCATCCATCATGATGCAGTCTTTGATCCTCTGCAGCTTCTCAGTTTCAGCAAGCAAGGTTGTGTTATCTGCATAAAATAGGTTATTGGTGAGTCTTCCTCCAATCCTGATCCACATTCCTCTTCATAGAGCCCAGCCTCCTGCATAATCTGTTCCGCATATAAACTGCAAAGGTATGGAGATAGGATACATCCTGGGCATACACCCTTCCTGATTTTAAACCATGCAGTGTTTCCTTGCTCTGTTCTAATGACTGCCTCTTGGTCCAAGTATAGGTTTCACATAAGCACAATCAAGTGTTCTGGGATTCTCATTCTTCTCAGAGTCAGCCACAGTTTATTGTGATCCACACAGTCAAATGCCTTTTCATAGTCAATGAAATACAGATAGACAATCCTCTGGTACTCTCTGCTTTTGGCCAAGATTCATCTAACATGAGCTATAATATCCTTAGAACCATGACCTCTTCTAAATCCAGCCTACTGTATCTAGGGAAAAATTTAACACTCAAAAATTTCTCTTACAACTCTTGCAGCTGTCATTCTGTCAGATGCACTTGTCAGTGCAATCAGACATTGAGTTGGAGCCAACCTTGAACAAAATCTATTGCTGTGGAGAGTACGGTTGTGTCAAGATTGAGTTCCTAAGGCAGCAAAGAGATGGTCCTATTCTCAGCATGAAATGTCCAGTACTGTGGTAGTTATATCACATTATCCACATCATATTGGTGGTGAAAGTAGCCATCTCCATAGAGTGATTACTAAGTCCATGTAGCTGGTCAATAGCCCAGTTCTCTAGTTCTCCCAGAATTTCTATTAACTACCAAATTTCCTCTAAGTAAATCCTTTCTCTGTTCAAATAAGCCAACATTGTTTTCAGACCAATAGGATCTCAAATCGACATAAGTGTTTAGGATTTTCCCTACTCTCTCCTGTTCCATGTTGTTCTAACCTTTTTCATTTGAAAATTATTTTCCTCAGTGGAAGATGTAGAAACAATAGAAGTGAGATAATTTTGCTTTCATTCTATCATCTGTTATGACCCAACAAATATTCATGCAATTTTCTGTATCTTCTTGCTTAGAAAATAGCAAAAGGATATGGAATTTCTATGTTCAGCTTTTTGACGAAGCACCAAACTACCTTCCAGAGGTATTTTATACAATCCCACCAACAATGAAACAGAGTTCCTATTTGGCCACTTCCTCTCCAACATTTATTACTTGCTGTACTGTTAAACTTTGCCACTGCTGCTGGAGTAAGATGGTATCTCATTGTGGTTTTGATTTGCATCTCTATTATTGTCATTGATTTGGAGCATTTCTTCATATATCTGTTGGCTATTTGAATATCTTCTTCTGTGAAAATTTTTCCATGTCTTTTGCCCATTTTGTTATTGGGTCATAACGCTTTTTCTTGAGGAGGCCCAGGAGTATTGTATAAACTTTCATTATAAAACTCTTGTCTGAGATGGTGTTGCCAAATGTTTTTACCCAGTCAGTAGGTTTTCTTTTCACAAAGTCTTTTTGTGAACACAGGGATTTAATCTTTAGAAGGTCCTCTTCATCAATTTTATCCTCTTTAGATTGTACATTTCTGGCTGTATTTGATAGTAAAAAAGCTGAACATAGATATTCCATATGACCCAGCTATTCCATTGCTTGGAATACACCCCAAGAAAATGAGAAATGAGTCTCAAATGAAAACTTGTACACCAATGTTCATAGCAGCATTATTCACCATCACAAGAACATGGAAACAGACCAGATGTCCAACCACAAACAAATAGATTGAGAAGTTGTGGTATATTCACACAATGGACTACTACGCAGCACACAGTATTCTCCCTCTCCCTCTCCCCTCTAACTTTACGACACTCTCTTTCCAGGTTGGCTTCATTCTCAGACACCTCTTTCCTTGTGATAGCTAAATGGCCACCAGCAGACAGTAGAGATAGACTTACATTCTGCAGGTTAATAAAGAATGCTTCTCTCAAAATTTTAACTCTCATAGCCCTGCTTTGGGTCACATGCCTATCTGTCCCAGTATTGGTCAGATTGGTCAGATTTTGGTGGGATCAAGTAAAACGTTCTGAAAATGAGAGAGAAGTGGTTCCTTAAAGAAAATGAAGCTGTTGATGCCAAAACAAAAGAGTTGTTTTGTTGAGTTGCTGATGTCAAAACAAAAGAGTTTGCTGGTTAGAAAAACATAACAAATTTTTGAGAGTGTTTAATCTCCACTTTTATAATCAAATTTAAACTCATTGCCTTTGAGTCAGGATTGACTCCGGTGTGGTTTTCATAGGCTGGGAAGTCTAGTCACATGGGAAGAAATTTTACATCTCTCTGTTATGGAACCATCGGTGAATTTGAACTGCCAGAGAGGCACCACCTTTGGGTTAACAGAGCAGCTCCCTACAGATTAGGCCATTGCCTGATAAAAATATTATTCTTGCCTTCTTGTAAGGGTTGTTTTTGTTTTGTTTTTAATCTCTGGCTTCCAAATACATACACAAACATATAGGATGAAGGCAGTGCTGGTGACATATTTCATAGTGTGTTACAATGCAAACCAAAAGATTACTAGTTCTAATCAACTAGTTGCTCCATGGGAGAAATATGGACAATCTCTTTCCTTTAAAATTTGTTGTTGATGTTGTTGTTATGTGCTGTCGAGTCACTTCTGACTCATAGCGACCCTATGTTCAATAGACTTAAACTCTGCTCTGTCCTGTGCCAATAGCACTGTCTCCGATATACCCATCCTGATTACCCAGTCACTGAATCAATCCACCTCATAGAGGGCCTTCTCCTCCTGCGCTGTCCCTCCACCAACCAAGCATGATGTCCCTCTCCAAGGACTGATCTCTCCTTACAACATGTCCAAAGTATGTTAGACGGAGCCTCAGAATCCTTGCCTCCAAGGAGCCGCCCGGTTTAACCCTTTCCAGGATGAATCTGTTTGTTTTCCTAGCAGTCCATGGTATTCTCAATACTCTTCTCCAGCTGATGCAAGGTCACTATGAGTCAGTTTATGGTAGTGAATTTTTGGGATTAAGTCTCAATTCCTAAAACAACAAGATACTGCTCTTCAGATTCTCAACACATTTATATCACCAGTAGATTCTCTCTTAGGGTGATTAAGTAAAAGTCTGTGTTAAGTAGAGACAGTCCTCTAATTCAAATTCTCATGGAAAGCAGACTGAACGGGTCCATTGAGACTAGGTGAAACCCTAAATGTGTTGGCTAAGTAAATGTGTATTTAGTTATCTAGCGCATTCTCCTAGGATTGAGAAGACAGAACTCCAAATACAGGGTGCATGGTCTAGGAGAATGTTCTCTCTGTCTCCTGGTTCTAGAAGTTTCCTAATGGAGGAACTTGGATCCAGATGATGTGCTCTACTCTTGGCACTTCTTTCTTGGCTGTACTGAGACCACACCCTCTCTGCTATCTTTTCTTTTAACACTTGTAAAATGAAAGCTGTTTATTTCAGGCCACACCCCAGGGAAATACTTGCTCTGTGCTGTGATGGGATTAAGAGTGGTGTATCCCACTCTTAAAAACTCTTCAAACCATTTGTTTTATCAAAACATGGGGAATTTTTAACAAAACTTCCATACTAAATCATTACATGCACATAGTTTTGGAGAACACAATTCAAACCATGATACTTGAAAACACTTTTTAAGCCTCAAACACAATGTGATGAGGGGATGTGTGTAATACAATGTATATGAATGGGGGAACAAAGAACACTGAATATACCATGGACTATCAAAAGAACAAACAAATCTGTCTTGGAGGAAGTGTAGCCATAGCGCTCTTTAGAAGTAAGGAATAAAATTATTACCTAACTTGAGAAAGACTGAAGAGCACTATGCTGAGTGAACTAACTCAGTCCCACAAGGACAAATATGATATAAAACCAACCATTATTGCAGAACAAGTATGAGACTCCAAGTGTGGGGGGGTGGAGAGGGTAGAAGCACATGGATGAGGATGTACGGGGGGGGTAATAATGAGGTCATACAATCTGATTGGGCAGGTGAGGGAAATGGAAAGGATATGGTGTGAAAAACAATGTATTTGCATTTTGTAAAGACTAATATAAAAAATGGTCATGACAAGAAAACAATAAAATTACAGAAGCTTCTAGAAAAAAGAAGTAAGGATGGTAAGAATTCATATCATGCCCTTTGTGTATGTTATTAGAAGCAGTCAGTCCCTGGAAAAGGACATCACATGTAAAAGAAGGTCAGTAAGAAAAGAAAAACCCTTAACAAAATGGTGACTACAACAATGGATCTAACCACAGCAGATACTTTCTGAATGGTGCAGGATTGGGCAAAGCTTCATTTTGCTGTACCTTAGGTCACTGCAAGACAAAGCTGACTCACCAGCACCAAATGGCAAAAAGATGCACTGGCATCTAATACAGTGGCTTTCAAACTTCAATGTGTACATAGATCACCTGGGGATCTTGATCTAAGGTAGGCTTCTATCTCTAGAAATTTGGGTTCAATAGATCTGTGGTGAATCTTGAGAATTCACATTATTATTTTATTATTTATTATTTTTTTCTTTTTAATAGACTGTTTTAAATTTTTCACATTTTTTATAAGCCTTCTCAAATAATTCTGGTTTAGGTCATTCCTGAAAGAAACCTGTAGAAACACCTTAATTTGGCACAGAAGCACCATAATTTTTTTGCATGGACTCAGAAAGTCCTATCTTTTATCCACTTGCCAAATTCTAGGATATATATTCACTTCTAGAGGTAACTTTCTGATATAGTCTGTATGAAGTTGCACTGTTAACCCAAAGGTCAAGTCTCTCTGGCAGTTCAAATCCATCTCCTTCCATTCAATTTATAATTTCAAAAATCCACGGGAGGGTCAACTATGAGTCAGTTTTGACTTGGTGGCAATTGCTTTCTGGTACTCGGTCAATAGGAAACCAATTATGAAAAAAGAACTATTGAATTAAAAAGGCAACAACCACATGGAAAAAAAATATGGACTTTTGTAAAGAGCTAGCATGAGGCAGCAACTTTGAGACATGAAAAAATCCCATGGGAAAATGTCCTTTCTTTACCTACCACATGACAAATTATGAAAATGATTTTGGGTCTTCAACATTTCTGTAACAGCTTGTTTTTGTTTTCCAGGCTATGTGTTTAGCCAATCCTAATTTGCATGGAAATTGGCTGAAGGTGAAAATCAATTTTATTTCTGATGGGTGACATTCAAGGCATTATAGGTAACTGAGTGGGAAGCATTAAAGTCATTGTAGATGACTGAGTTCAATCAGACTCAGAAAAGGATGTTTTCGTTGTTCTAGGGCTGTCACTGCTGGGGAGATGAAGAGGAGGGATACTTTGCAGGGCAGCAGAGTTGCCTAGCTTATTGGCCTGCTGTGAGAGTTTTATATGTAACTGTCTTAGATTGGATTGAGTTGAAGGGATGTTAAAGAAACGTAATTCACGAAAAAGGATTTGAGAGCCAAGTTGTTTGAAAGAAAAAGATAGAGGCTTGATCTTTTATCTCCTCTTTCATTCCTAATTACGGTTTTTTGAAAAATTCTGTGTCAGATTATATTTGACTAATTTTAGTAGGCATTAATCATGAAACAGCCCCAAAGACCAATTCTGTAGTGGTGTAATTATTTTCCCAATTTCTTACTTTAAAATCCTCCTGATGAAGAATTCATTTTTTTTAAAATTTAGGCTGTTTATTTTTTCATTTCAATGAACATCTACAGAGATTTTGGGATTTCATTCATTCATTGTTGCACCCTTCTCCCCGCACAAACACCTCCCCCC
>NW_006400195.1:239580-241711 GCF_000299155.1 Elephantulus edwardii | reverse complement strand
CCATTTTTCAATTGGATTATTCTCCTTTATCTTGTTGTGGTGCTCGAGTATTTTATAAATTCTAGATATAAGTCCCTTGTCTGACATGTCATTACCAAAAACTTTTTCCCAGTCTGTGGCTTCCCTTTTTACCCTGTTAGAGAAGTTCCTGGATGTGCATAGAAGAATTCATTTTAAGAAAAATGTAATTTGGTTATTTTTAAGTCATAAGACTTTTAAATAATATGTTTTATCTACCAAAAAAAATTCCTTCAATAACATTTGACTGGAAATGCTCAAATATCACATTAGACTATTAAGAATTTTCCCCAAAATTCACTTATAAATACATAAAATATATGTGCATTATATCTGGTTTGGAAAACTGCTAACCACATTATTGAGCACTTGCCCTATATGGCTCATTCATGCATTTGTAGCAAGGTGAGGGAGGAGAAAAATTGACACTAAGGGAATAAAACAGCTCCTTTGACTTATCTAGTGAGAAATAATATTTTAAATAATTATAAGTGATAAATTAATAAAGGTAGAAAGTCAGTACCAAGAGTACTATTGATATGCAATTCTCTGTGTATGCTTATAAAGTGTCTTTGTTTTTATTTTCAATTCAACCATTCATGTACATTTTGTTTCATAATATTGATTATAATACCCATAGTGTAACTGCATTCTTCTCACTGCTGCCCTGTGGTTTATATTTCCATTAATCTCCCTATCCTGCCCCATCCCCATTCTGCCTTCTGAGCTTCATCCCTGGGAAAATGCTGCCCTTCAAACTTATGAGATTGATTAATGTAAGGAGTGAGTACTATGCTGATGTTTCTGTTCACTTTACATGCCTGCTTGTTGTTTTAGTTACAAGTTTAACCACGGAGGTGAAGTTTTGTTCCAGGTTCAGAAGATGAGTAAGTGCTATTCTCTATTGGAATAGTAAGTCTGGTCATTTTTATGTTTTTGAGTTTTGTTCTACATTTTCTACCACTCTATCCAGGACCTTTTAGAATGGTCAATAGTAGTAACTGGGCACCATCTAGCTCTTCCTTTCTGAGAGTACATTTAAAAAAAAAATTAATTGTAATGAAAGTTTACAGAGACTTAGGGTTTCCAGTCATTCATTGTTGCACTTTTCTCCCTACCCATGCCCTCCCCTTTAGAGTCCATTAAAAAAAATTTTCTTCAAATATGAGATTAAATGTAATCCCTATTATTCTAACTTGACTAAAATCTGAAGTGAAAAACAAATGGTTTTGATGTCATTTGATTTTCTAATGTATTCACTAATACACAATGTAGCTGGTATATAATAACTTAGAATGTATGGTGCATTTCCAAGGGACCTCACTTCTTGGCATTGTGGTCCAGTTGAAATTGATTTAACATTTTATGAAAAGTGGTCTTCTTAATTAGAACATTGGGGGGAAAATACTGCACAGAAATTTCAGTGTTGTTTATCCTACTATTTCTCTTTACGATTAACAGACAAAAGGATAAAATAAATTCTTCTGGGTGACTAGCAAGAGTGTACATTTATTATAATGTTTATTGATATTTAAAAAATTTTATTTTATTAATTTTAATAGACATTTACAAAGATTTCATTCATTGTTTCATTTTTCTCCCTGCCTCCCCCCAGTTCACTCTTCTCTTTGAAAAGAAAAGAAAAAGTCCTTCATTAGTATGTAATCCCCCCACCCTGAGTACACTCCACTATGGAACCTTCATTCTGGACTCTTGTCATAACCATAATGCTCAATCATATACCACTTTTAAACTGTTCTCTCCCTCATCTGTTTCAATGCAGTATACATAATTTATGCAAATTTTCTCAGTGTTACCCCAACCCTGATGTCATTTCCATTCTATAGCAGTCGCACTATGCAGTATTTCTCTTTTTGTGACTGAGATATTTCATGTGACTGAGCTATTTCACTCAGCATAATGTTTTCCAGGGTCACCCATTTTGAATAATATTGCATGAGTTCCTTGTTTTTCAATGCAGCATAGTATTCCATTGTGTGAATATACCACAGCTTCTTTATCCATTTGTTTGTTGATGGGCACTTCCAACTCTTTGCTATTGTGAACAAAGCTGCAATAAACATGGGTGTGCATATATCTGCCTGGGTGGTTT
>NW_006400195.1:223329-224509 GCF_000299155.1 Elephantulus edwardii | reverse complement strand
ACTATTCCCAGTGACCCTGTGAATACCATATCTGAACCTTGCCCTACCCTGTGTCATCATCACAGTCTCCATCATACTCAAGCCATTGCTGTAGTTACTGCATCAGTTCATGTCATTGAAATGCCCCTGTTTTTCCCTGACCTCTTTAACTTTCCCATTGGCAAAGAATATTTTTGTTCCCTATTAGGAATTCTTCATTACTCTTTCTCTCTCAGCCTCAGGAAATCAGTCAGTAAATGAAATTCATTACCTTGGCATCATTAATGAACCTCATCATACAAGATCTTTCATAATTTCATCTTGCATACTTCTCCAGTCCAGCTGTACCTTAGCTTTTCCCACATATTTCTTTACCCCATGTAGCACAGCATGGGAACAACACTCAATAAATGTCAATAGCAATATCACAATTACATCAAGAAAACAAAAGTCTTCATCACCTAGACAATAGACATCATCAAAATAGATGGAGAAAAGATTGAAGTTGTCAAGAATTTATTTTTACTTGAATCCACAGTCAACACCTGTTAGAGAAGCAGTCAAGAAATAGAAAGATGTGTTGCATTGGGAAAATCTACTCTCAAGGTCTTCTGTAAAGTGCTAAAGAGCCAGGATCCAGTTTAAACATGAAAGTGTTCCTGACCCAAGCCATGGTATTTTTAATGTTTCTTATGCATCTGAAAGTTGAACAACGAATAAGACTGACAAATAATCAATGCCTTTAAATTGCGGTGTTAGGAAACAGTATTGAATGTCCCATGGACTGCCAAAGGAACAAACAATTCTGTCTTGGAGGTATTCCAACCAGGGTGCCCCGTAGAGTCAAGGATGGTGAAACTTTGTCTCACATACTTTGGACATATGGAGAGGCATGATATAGGAAGAAAGTGAATATCATTAAAAGACAGTAAAAAAGAAAAGATAAAAATGAATATTAGAAGAGACTAAAACTTGCTCTGGAATGTAGAGAAGCTAAGAGGAACAAAAAAAAATTAAGAAGAATGCTAAACAAAAGATTTAACAGGGTGGCTAAAAAAGAAAACAAAAACACTATATGAAATGAGCAAAGACTCAGAGTTCCAGAGCCAAAAGGGAAGAATATGCTCAATATTCTTTAAGCAGCATGAACTAAACGAGAAATTCAAACCTCAAGTTGCAATAGTGAAGGGTTCAATATGCA
>NW_006400195.1:177924-222054 GCF_000299155.1 Elephantulus edwardii | reverse complement strand
AAACTCATGAAATATTATACAAAATGAGTGATCCTGAAGGACATTATGCTGAGCGAACTAGCTCAGTCACAAAAGGACAAATACTGCAAAATGGCATTGTTATAAAACAGGACTGGCATTGGGTTGGGGGAGAAACTAAGAAAAGTGGGGATAAATAATGTACACAGCACTGAAACAGATGAGGAAGAGAGCTATTTAAAAGGGATATATGATTAGGTATTATTTGGATGACAAGAGTCCAAAATAAGAGCTGCAGAGTAAAGTGGAGTGGGGGGATTGTATAACAATGAAATAATTTTTCTTTTATTTTCAAATAAAAGAATAAAAAATCCAGAAATCAGCCCATCTACCAATGGTCAACTGATTTTTGACAAACAGATGAAATCAGTTAAGAGGGGAAGAACAACCTTTTTAACAAATGGTGCTGGCAAAATTGGAAAGCTACCTGTAGAAAACTCAAGCAAGATCCACACGTCACTCCATACAGATTAATCTTCCACAAATCCTGATGCCTCATTCCTCCTTGTACAGTCCAGCGTACTGGATTATCTGTTCTGCATATAGATTGAAAAGGTATGGAGACAGAATGCATCCCTGGCGGACCCTATTCCCAATTTTGAATCATGCTTATTTCCTTGCTCTGTTCTGATGACTGCCTTTTGGTCCAAGTATAGGATTCAAATAAGCATAATCAAATGTTCTACACTGAAAAAAATAAAATCTTCACAATTGGACTAGTTAACAGGACAGAAGCACAGTTAGATTGTGAGGGGAGGACAGAGTTCATTCTATTTGTGGGGTTGCTGTGTCACGGTAGACCCAAAGGCATCTGAAAACTGCAGTAAAAGGTTAATATTTAGCAAATCTGAGTAAAGAAAGTGAGATTCTTTATTTTTTAAAAAAATATTGCTTAGTGAGTCTGACTTTAAATAAAAATTTTCTAAAAATTACTTTTACCATTTTGCAGAAAAATTACTTTTATATGCACACACACATATACACATGTATAAAATATATACATGTATAAAATAAATTTTTCCGCAAAATGGTAAATATAATTTTTAGAAAATTTTAATTTAAATTCAGACTTACTAAAGGACCTGAAGCGCTTGCTGCAGAAGGTAAAGGACTGCAGCCTCCAATATGGATTGAGACTCAATGTCAAGAAGACAAAGATTCTCACCACTGGACCAATTGGCAGCATTAGGCTGGTTGGTGAAGAGATTGAGATTGTACACAGCTTTAGTTTGCTTGGCTTCAGGGTCAACACTCTTGGCACTAGTAGCCAGGAAATTAAAGGACGTATTGCGATGGGAAAGTCTGCTGTTAGGGATCTCTCCGAAGTACTGAAGAGCAATGGTGTCTCTCTGGAGACTAAGGTTTGTCTGATATAGGCCATGGCCTTTGTTATCACTTGTTATGCATCAGAGAGTTGGACAGTGACTAGGGAGGATAGAAGGAGAATTGATGCCTTTGAGCTCTGGTGCTGGAGAAGAGTATTGAGGGTACCATGGACTGCTAGGAAAACAGATTCATCCTGGACAGGTTTAAACTGGGCTGCTCCTTGGAGGCAAGGATTTTGAGGCTCCATCTAACATACTTTGGACATGTTGTAAGGAGAGACCAGTCCTCGAAGAGGGACATCAGGCTTGGGAGGGTGGAGGGACAGTGCAGGAGGGGAAGGCCGTTTATGAGGTGGATTTATTCGGTGACTGGGGTAATTGGGATGGGAGTATCAGAGACAGTGCGATTGGCGCAGGACAGAGCGGAGTTTAGGGCTGTTGTACATAGGGTCGCTATGAGTCGCAAGCGACTCGACAGCACATAACGTCAACAACAACAACAACAACACACACACACACACACACACGCACACACACACACACACACACGATTGTTTTTTGATGGTGGCCAGGGTGCCTGTTTTGGTGAATGGTGAGGGACCTTTTCAAATCTAAACTATTTTTAGTAGTTAACATAAAAATATATCTGTGTGTCTTTTCCCTTTAGATGTCTGATAGAAATAGTTATGTCCTTAAAAGGATATGTAGAAGAATGTCCATGTCCATAGTAGATTTGTAGGCTAGACCAAGAAACAACCCAAGTGTCCATCAAGAAGAGAATAGACGAATAAGCTGTGGTACATTTCTATAACAAAATTCTGTACAATATTTATTAACTATTGCTATAGCAAACTCGGTTGTACCACAGCTCAAAGGCATTAATTCTCCTTTAATAATTTTTAGTCATTGTCCAGCTTTCTGATGCATAGCAAGTAATTGTATCAGTAGCACCTTAGTCTCCAGACTGATATTATTGCTCTTCAGTACTCTGGTGAGGTCCTTGACAGCAGTTTTCCCAATGCAATTTGTCTTTTTATTTCCTGGCTGCTGGTACCAAGAGTGTTGACTGTGGAGCCAAGGCAACTGAAGCTGTTAACCAATTCAATCTCTGTTGTGCAATGTTGGGGAGGAGGGGAAGGTCTCTGGCCAGGATGGGTTGCCTGAGCTCCAGACAGGTTCAAGCCTCTCAACAGCCTTTAATATAGGGTAGAGAAAGCTCCCCTGTGTTTGACTGTACCGACATGAGAAAGCTTGCCACCTGGGAACCCGGCTGCCACATCTGTTGAGCTGGGAGTGATCCGCATGAGGCTGAGGTTCTCCTGACCAATCCACAAGTCCCACTTCTGTAAGCCCACCCTATCCTGTCTTCCTGTGTATATAAGTGCAGTTCTTATCCTAATAAAATTAAGCTGGATTGACTTTCTGATCCTCTCCCCGAGTGGCGTCTCCTCTTGCTTACTCCCATCAGGTTGTCACTGTTAAGTTGCTGTGGACTGACAGCGACAAATCTCTAATAAGTACTTATTTCAGTCTACCAAGAGAACAAAACTTCTCACCAGGGGGCCAATAGGCAACACTATGGTAGGTGGAGAAAAGATTGAAACTGTCAACAAATCATCTTACTTGGATCCACGATTAATACTTAATGGCACCTAACAACAGCAACAACATAGAGAGAGTTCTGTTGGCCTAGTGGATAGAAAGTTATGCTACCAAGCCAAAGGTGGGTGATTTTAATCTAATCTTTGGCCCTCAGGCCTGGTTTTAATTGTTTTTGGTCAAACATTCTTCTAAGTGGTATAGCACTGGTCTGTCCATTTGCTGTACAGAGGTAACTCGTGTTTGCTTTGATGCTAAACACTGTGACACTGATGTGTCAAATGCGATAATGGTTACCCATGGTGGACAGTGTTTGGTGGAGCTCCTTGAAGCCAGAGTGGCATCTACTTTTGAAATAGCTTGCCTCTGGAAACTCTATGATCTTGGAGAAACAATGAAAGTGAGACAAGTATTCAGGTCTTTCGTTGATAGGGTCACTATGAGTCACCTACGATTGGACAGCACTTAACAACAACAACAACAACAACAGGTATCCTGGAGATCCTCATCTCCATACTGGTGACTGCTTTACGTGGCAGGAATCTGTAAAATGGGTGTGTTTGTTCTAGTTGAGGGTCGTGTAGAATGTCCAGTTGTTTTGTGATTTAAGCATCTTATTTAGTGTCAACAAGACATCCTGGAAGGTCCTGTTTTTAAGGTGTGCCCCTCGTCTCCATTTTGGTGATGTTATTATATTTTAGAGGAACATTCTTCTAAGTCATACAACATTCTTCTGTGAATTTGCTGTACTGTGGTAATCTGGGTTTGTTGTGATGCTGAACCTTGTGCCATTGGGTTGTCAAATGCCATCACGGTTGCCCATGGTGGACACTGTTTGGTGGAGCTCCCAGTTTAAGACAGGTCTGGAGGCAGGAGTAGCATCCACTTCCTAAACCATATGCCTAATGGAAACTCAATGATCTTGGAGAAATTACTTTAGTTGTAGAAAGTCTTAAGGTCTTTTGTTCATAGGATCTCTATGAGTTGTGCTCAACTCGATGGCAATCAACAACAAAAAGATTTACATATTATAATGCTAAATTTTAAGTAAAATTCCTTTTTTCCTTTAGAAAAGCGATGTCTTGTTATGGCAGGAAAGTTTTAAAAAATATAACCTGTAATTGCAACACACAGAGAAATGAAACATTTTTGTTACATTCATGCAGTGTATCTTGATTTTTATATAATTGGGAATGATCTATATTAACTTTGTAATTGTTCTTCAGTTTATTTTATAATAAGCTACCATTTTATTAAAAGAACTTTAAAATTATACTTTCATGGATATATTTGCGTATTGTTGGTTACCTAGACTTTAATTATTTTTTTAAATTATGATGGGGCAGAATATCCTTTGTTCTACCTTGCCAGAGTAGTTCACCATAGTCTATTTCACAGCAGAATTTAAATAATCTTATTAAATAATTTTTACAAGATCATCCTTTTCTCTTATTTCTAAAAGCAAATATTTATGGTGCATTCTCAATGTAAAAACTGTAACTCTATAAATATCTACAGAATTGGGTATAATTCTGGGGTATTTTCAAATGTTATTGTTAATGTGTTAGGTTTTCTTTTCTTTTGGACAAGTGCAACCTAACTTAGAAATACACACACAGATTCCACAGTCTCCTTGATTATTCATACATCTAGTTGCTAATTCAACTTTGGGACTGTTGCCAAAGAGATATATAGAAATTGTTGAAGAACTGACATTACTTAAAATAACTCAAACCAATAGGAGGAAATAGCACTGGGCAGAGAAGGTGCAATCAATATTGCTCTAAGTTGCTTGGCAAAGGAATCCATCTTTTTTATTGTTAGCAATAACTGAACAGTAACTCATTATTCAGTTTCAAAGGATGCTAGTTATGGCTTTTTCAAATTTACCCAGGCTAGCAGTTGGTGCCCATATAACATTGGAAAACTTTCTGATTAATTCACATGCAAAATCAATGATGACATTTTGAAAAATTTTATTATAGCCATTCTCTTCTTATTATTTTCAGTTGGATGATTTTAAGACTATATCATTTCTCAGTGTTTTATTTCCTCCCTCTCTAGAGGTTACTGAAATTCTAAAATTGTGGTCATTATCTCCATTCATGTCTTTATGTGTGTATACTATATATATCGTTCTTAAATTTTATATAAATTTATTTTTCATATTGATAAGCCTATGTGAGTTCTGGTGGTCTATTGGCAAGGAGTGGTGCTGCAATCTTGAAAGCACACAGTTCACAATTCACCAGCTGCTCTGTGGGAGAAGGATGGGAAATCTCCTCCCATGAGATTAAGTACCTCTGAAAACCCACTCACTGTAGGGTTAGCTATGGGTCGGTTCTGATACTATGGTAAAAAAAAAAAGATATTGTTGTTGTTAGATACAGTTGTTAGATAGCGACATTATGAACAAAAGATCTGAACCCTGTTCTATCCTATGCCATTCTCACACTTCCAGACACATAAGAACCTATTGCAGCAGTCACCTTGTCAATCTACTTGGTTGAGGGTCTTCCTCTCCTTCACCAATCCTCCACCATTCCCAGCATCATGTCTTTCTCCAAGGAATAGCTCCTCCTAGCAATATGCCCAAAATATGTGAGATGAAGCCTCATCATTCTTGCCTCCAAAGAGCACTCTGGCTGCACCATCTCCAAGACATATCTGTTCATTCTCTTGGCCATTCATGGGGTGTTCAGTGATCTTCTCCAACACCACAGCTCAAATCCATCAATTCTTTTTCTGTCATCTATATTCGTTGTCCAGCTCTCAGATACATAGCAACTAATCAGAAAGACCATGGCCTGAATAATATGCACCTTAGTTCTAAAACTGGCATCACTGCTCCTCAATAGTTTGGAGTGGTACCTAATGGCAGATTTTCCCAGTGCAGTGTGTCTCCATATTTCCTGATTACTGGTAGCAAGAGTGTTAATTGCGGATCCGAGCAAGATGAAGCTATTGACAGTTTCAATCTCCTCTCTATCCATCCAGATGCTGTCGATAGATCGGTCCAGTGGTGAGAATCTTTGCTTTCTTGACATTGCGATGTAATCCACACTAAGGCTGCATTCCTTGATTTTCTGCAACAAGTGCTTCAAGTCATCCTCACTTTCAGCAAGCAGGTTTGTGTCATCTGCAGAGTGGAGGTTATTGATGAGTCTCCTTCCAATACTGATGCCACATTACTCTTCATAGAATCCAGCTTATCAATTTTCTCAGCATACAAATTAAATAGGTATGGAGAGAGAATACCATCCTGACACACTCCCATCCCAATTCAAAACCATACAGTGTTCCCCTGCTCTGTTTGCACAACAGCCTCCTGGTCCAGGTCCAGGTTTTGAATGAGCACAATTAAGTGCTCTGAGACTCTCATTCTTCTCAATGTTAGCCACAACTTGTTATGATTCACACAGTCAAATGTCTTTGCATCGTCAATACAGCACAAATAGACATATTTCTGGTATTCTTTACTTTTCAGCCAGCATCCATCTGACATCAGCAATGATATCCCTGGTGCTATGGCCTCTTCTAAATCCTGCTTGAATTCTGGCAGTTCCTTATCTCTGTATTGTTCTAGCCATTTTTGAATTATTTTCAGCAGTATTTTGCTTGCATGTGATAGTAATGATATTTCTCAGTAGTTTCCACAATCACCTTTCTTAGGAATGGGAACAAATACGGACCTCTTCCCATCCATTGGCCAGACAGCTGCCCTCAAAATCTCTTGAAATAGACTGATGAGTGTATCCAAGGCTGCATCTGTTAATTGAAACAAGTCTATTGGTATCCCATTGATTCCTGGGGCCTTATTTTTTGTTAATGCCTTCAATACAGCTTCTACTTTCTCCTTTATTACCATTGGTTCCTGTTCATATGGTACATCCTGAAATTTTTCTATGTCAATCAATTTTTTTCTGGTACAGAGATTCTGTGTATTCCCTCCATCTTCTTTTAATGCTTTCTAGGTCATTCAATATATTGCCCTTAGCAACTTTTAATATTGCAACACAAGGCTTAAATTTGTTTTTCAGTTCTTTCACCTTGAGAAATGCAGAGCAAGTTCTTCCCTTTTAATTCTCCAAGTCCAGTTTTCTGCATATTCCATTACAATACTTTGTTTCTTCTTCTCAAGCTGCCCTTTGTAATGTTCTGTTCAGCTCTTACACTTTGTTTTCCTTTTGTTTTGGCTTCTCAACGCTCCAGTGCAATCAATTTTGATTTTTTTTCTTTCTCCTCCATTTTTGAAATGAGCTTTTGCTTTCTTCATGGATGATATCATCCTACAACTCATCTTGTCTTTGATCAATGCTATTCAATGCCTCAGAGCTATTCTTTAGATGACATGGACTTATTTTAATTTTCCTTGGCCGCAATTTGAACTTGATTATGAATGATGATCTGACCCACAGACCACCCCTGGCCTAGTTTTGACTACCGACATTGAGCTTCTCCGACAATTTCTTCCACAAATGTAATCAGTCTGATTCCTATGCAGCCCATCATGTGAAATCCATGTGTAAAGTCATCATTTGTGTCTTTTTAAAAGGTAATTACAATGAATAAATCTTTGCAAATACAAAATTCAATCATTCTATTTCCAGCCTCATTTATGTCACTAAACCCATATTTTCCAACTACTACTTTTGTCTGTGTCCTACTTTTGCATTCCAGCCACCATTTATCATTAATGCATCTTGATTGTATGTTCAGTCAATTTTGAACTGCAAGATTTGCTAAAAATTCTCGACTTCTTCTTCTTTGGCTCTAGTTGTAGGAGTGTATATTGAATAATAATAGTCTCATTAATGGGTCTTCCTTATATGCATATGAATACTATCCTATCACTGACAGCATTGTATTTCAGGATAGAACTTGAAATAGGCTCTTTGACTATGAATACACCACCTTTATTCCTCTGCTTTACGTTCCCTGCATAGTCTGATTCAATGTGGCCAAAGCTGGTCCATCTCAACTTACTGATGTATGTAGATATACATGTGTTCCGTTTAATTTTTAACAATTTTCAGTTTTTCAACCTTCAAGCTATGTGTATTCCATGTTCCAATTATTAAACAACATTTGTTACTGTTTTTCCTCATTTCAACAGACTTCTAATCAGGGCTTTAACACTACACTGCTATAACTATCCTCTTTGTTTAGTTTTCAGAGGCCTATTATTTAGGAAGTAGATGGCCCATCCTGCTTCCTAGTCTGTCTTAACCATGGAGCTCCACCAAAACCTCTCCACCATGAGTAACCTTATGACATTTGACACACCAGTGGCACATACTTCAGTATTACAGCAAACCCAAGTTATTGTCTAGCAAACTGACAGACAAATGCTGTCACAACACTTAGAACAGTGTTCTCCCCAAGCACAATTAACACCAGACCCAAGGGCCCAACTAACTTTTAAATACAAAGGATTGCCCTTGGCTAGTCTCACCAATCCAAAAGGGAATTGGCTAGTCTCACCTTTAAATTGAGCAGATTCATAGTGTGAATGTACCATAATTTCTCAATCCATTCCATTGTGGTTGGACATTTGGACTGTTTACATGTTCTTGTGATGGTAAATAACACTGCTATGAACATTGGTGTACAAGTCTCTGTTTGTGCCTCAGTTCTCATTTTTCAGGATATATTTGAAGCAGTATAATCGATGAGTGATATGGAACTTCTATGTTCAGTTTTTTGAGGAAACACCAAAATGTCTTCCAGAATGGATGTAGGGATGGGTAAAGGAGGAGAAAGCTCTGTTGTGAAAAACAGTGTACACAAACTTTGTAAGTAAACCAGTATAAAATAAAAATTATATTTTTAAAAAACTGAGCTGATCCAGCAGTAGATGGAGGAACTTCATCACCAGGAAAAAGCAAGCAAGAGAGTGCAGTTCATCCTTCAGGACCAGAGAATCTTGTACCAGCCATACTAGGGCCTACGAGAGGAAGAGCCATAGCAGCCACAGCAAAGATCTAGAGACCTGAGATGAGACATAGCAGACGCTGGGACTTCTATGCCACGGAACTGGAGCTAAAAGCCTTTTGCTGAAGTTTGTTGGAGGACTAGAGAGAAGAGAGCCAATATTGGTAGGGCTGAGAGCTTTGTAACACTGGCCTAAAGCTGTAAGGCTCAAGGCAGAGGCACCTGTGAACACATTTCAGAAGCTGTCCTGACTGCATGATGTTACTAACCCATATTATAATCTTTTGACTTCTCCAGTATTGTTCCGTGTGCTCTATGAGCTGCTGCATTGGATTTTGGATCCAGCAAAGCAGTATGATTGGTGTTGGGATGAGTAGAAAGATGTGTGAGAGTGTGGGAGAACTCTCTGACCTCATGGGGATTGGTTTTGTGTTTTTTATGTTGCTGACAGGGACAGTTAACCTTTGTGAAATTGGTAAAAGTCAGATATGACTATTCCCATGCGGCTCTTGCTGTTTTAACAACACTAAAAATTCTACTAGAGAAGAATTGCCCCTCAAAGTAGAGTCTGCCTTAATGATACAGATGGACTAAAGATTTCACCTAGTTAAGGCCCTTCATTTCCTGATGTGGCAATACCCAAAATGAGGAGAAAGAGCTGAAAACCTCCATTAATAATTATTGTTGTTGTGTACTGTAGAGTCAGAAATGACACATAGCTGACCCTCTGGCAGGCTTTCAGAGGCAGTTTATCACACAATAGGAGATTGCCTATCCTTCTCCCACAGAGCAGATGGTGGCCTCAAACTGTGCCTTTGGATTGCAGTACAGCTTCTCACTATTAGGCCAGCAGAGCTCCCTCCATTGGAACATTGGAACAATTGATGAAACACAAATTTAGGGAAATGGCAAGTTGTTTAAATGGTCTGTTATTGGCCATTTTCTTACCAGATAGTCATAGGGCCTACTATGCTTAGTTTGATAAATTGAAGAGGAATATCATCACATTCATTGTCAACGTTATAAGATCTATCCTGATATACAGTGCTGCCAGTAATAGGATAATATCCATACACAAAACAGAAGACTCATTAGCATGACTATTATTCAAATTTATGCCCAAACCACTAAGAAAAAAAAACACAAATTGGGTATTTCTGTGAATTTCTCCAGTCTGTAATTGATTGTGCAATCAAGCTACATTGATAGTAACTGGTTATTGGGATACTGAAGTTGGAATAAAGGACTGGTAATTATAAAATATGGCCTTGACAGAAAATGAGACCAGAAATTATATGACAGAATACTGTACAATAAATTATTCATTTCAAATACCTTTTATATTAAAAAAACCAAACCAACTATAAATTGTGACTATAAACATGGACCTCGCCTGGTGGAATACACAGGAACCAAATTGACTGTATCAGTGGAAAGAGAAAGTGAAGATGCTCAATATTAGCAGTCGAAACCAGGCCAGGGCTGACTATGGAACAGAGCATCAACTACTCACATGCACGTTCATATTGAGGTTGAAGAAAATGAACACAAGCTAAAATATGACCTTGAATTTATAAGCCATTTCATTAATATATCTGATGTTTTAATATGTATCTCCCTAATTCCTGTTTGCTCATTGACCAATGAGTTTTCCTCATCTATGAACTATTTATTAATTTTTTTATTAAGTTGCTTTTTAAAAAAAGAAAACCAAAACCAGGGATCCTTTTAAGTGTGTAATGTGTTGGGCTGCTAAACAAAAGGCTGACTATTCAGAGCCAACAGCTGCTCTATGGGAGAAATATGGACAGTCTCTCACAAAGATTTACAACCTCAGAAACTGGATAACATGCCACTATAAGCATGAATTGAGTCAATAGCAGTGGGATTAAAAAAAAAATAAACCAACATTGATACATAGGACCTTTTAATATATATCCCGATAACCAACCCTGCCAGGTAGATGTGTTATAAAAGTTTTCTCACAGTCTATAGATTGTTTTGTCAAAGGTTTTTGTTATATTTTAATGCACAAAAGACAAATATGCACAAAAGTAGCATCTTTCCAATTTTGATTTATGCTATTAATGTTTTATTTAAGAACTTCTTTTCTAAGTTGAATCATAAAGTTATTCTGGTTTTCATCCAAAGGTTTTAATTTTTTCCACATTTATATTTCAGTCTATTCAGTCTATTATGCTTATGTACAATTTATGTACTTGTGCTGGATTTCATATTATGTAATTGTTCACCCTTTTCATCCTGAATTGTAATACTGCCTCTATTTTTTATTAAAGTTGTACGTGTACATTGGTCTATGTCTGAAATTCTCTACTCAACATCATTTATCTAGCTTTGAGTATCATTATTATTAAATACTATAGCAAGGATCGATGGCCTTTAATAAGGATTGCATTTTAACATCAAGAAGACAAAAATCCTAACTACTGGAACAATATGCAAAATCATGATAGATGGAGAAAAGTTTGAAATTCCATCTTGCTTAGATCACAAACACCATCCGTGGTACCATCAGTCAGGAGATTAGGAAAGGTATTCAATGGGCCTGGTCTGTTGTCAGTGACTTCTCCGAAGTTCTGAGAAGCAGGAATGTCAATTTTAAGACTAAGATGCTCCCGATTCAAGCCATGGTCTTTCTGATCACTTGCTATACCTCTGAGAGCTGGACAATGAATAAGGATGACAGAAGAAGAATTAGTCCCTTTGGACTGTAGTATTGGAGAAGAGTACTGAATATTCCATGGACTGCCAAAAACAAATATATAAATCTTGGAGAAGGTGCAACCAGATTGCTCCTTGGAAGCAAAGATGATGAAGTTTCGTCTCACATACTTTAGGCATGTTGCTAGAAAGACTATTTGAAAAGGGGCATCATGCTTGGAAAGGCAGATGATCAGAGAAAGAGAGGATGACACTCAACGGGATGGATGGACACAGTGACCACAGCAACAAGCTCAAGTGTGTCAGAGATGATGAGGACGGCACAAGACAGGACAGGGTCCAGGTCTGTTGTTCATAGGGCATCTAGGAGTCGCACTTGATTCAATAATACCTAACAACAATAATCACGAGAATATGAGTTTAAAGAGCACCTACTTCAAACCATTATATTTTCAGTTGCTTCTTATGCATCTGAAAGTTGGACAGTGAATAAAGAAGATCAAAGAAGAATTAATGCCTTTGAATTGTGGCACTGGAGAAGAGTACTGAATATGCTAAGAGAGCAAACAAATTTGCCTTGGAGAAGGTGCAACTAAGGTGCTCTTTAGAGGCAAGGATGGTGAAAATTCATCCCATATGTTTTGGGCATGTTGTCAGAGGAGGCCAGTCTTAATAAAAGACATCATGGTGGGAAAGGAAAGGGTCAGAGAAAGAAAGACCATCAAGGTGGAGGATTGGCACAGTGACCATATCACTCGAGCATATCAGAATTGTGAAGATAGATGACAAAGGTGAGGGGAAAGTTCTGATCTGTTGTACATATGGTCATTATGAGTCATAGGTGAATCGACAGCACTTAATAACAACATAGCTTTCTAATAAATGAGATCTTAATATTGAGATTTTAATTGGAATTGCTCAGAACTTATTGTGAGGTAGATGCTTTTAAAATATTGAATTTTATGATAATAACAATTATTAGATTACAAAGTACATATAAAGTACTTAATCAATAAGAAATATGGCATTTTTGCATCCAATGATATGGTTTATCTCTTCGTTTACTTATATCTTTCTATACACTTTTTTAATATTCTGCATAAAAGCTTTGCATACCTTTTGTTAGATTTATTCCTTCCAAGTTACTCCATCTTTTTATTTGTAATATAGATCTTTCTCTAATTACAAATCCTAAGTCTATTTCTGGTATATAAGAATGCAATTTATTTTTGTGTGTTACCCATATATACAGCAACCTTGCTCAACTTTTTTATTCATTCTAGTAATCTGTCAGCCTAGTAACATTTTAAAAGTATGAATCAATGCCAATGTTATTTGTTGGAATAAAAAAAAAATGGTCATTATAAAAAAAAAGATTAAAATATCCAGAGAAAAGCCTCAGAAACATTTGTTTTATTTGCTTTATTTCATTTTGGCTGTCTCCTTATCTTTATGTCTTATTATTTTTTGTAATATTTTTTCATTATCGTAACTTTTTTCTTTGTCCCTTCCTATTAAAAAAAACTTTTATCATGGAAAACTTACAACACATACTAATCAAGGAATAAGTCTAATGATTCTCACAGGTTTTAACCTTCACTTCCACAGTTATCAACTCATGGTTAATATTTTTAATTCATTATTCTCTCTTCACTCTCCTCTTTTCGTTCCTAGATTATTTTGAAACCAATCCCAAATAACATAAATTAAACCCCAACCCATACTGACCTTGCAAAACAGGTAGAATTGCGACATAGGATCTCCAAGGTGGTCCATCACTAGGGAAACAGGCTGCTTCCTCTTTCTCCTATAGTGCGTTTGAAACATAAATGTGTCTCGGAAACAGCAGTTCTCAGTTTGTGGTCTTCAGAGCCACACGTTCTGAATCACCTGAAAACCAGTTAGAAATGCAAATTCTCATCAGTTTGTTCTGGTTCCAACTCTTTCTGAGAATTTGCATTTGGAAAATATGAATTTTGATAAAGGATGATAGTTATAAAAAGGCTTCAGGCCATTTGTTCATAGGACCACTATGAGTCGTGCTTGACTCGACAGCAATCAACAACAACAACAACAGGGATCGATGGTGGTTAGGGAGTTGCATTGCTAATCCAAAGGCAAGCAGTTTGAATTCACCAGCTGCTCTGCTAAAGAAAGATGGACAATATCCTGTGGTTTATAGCCTCAGAAAACCTGAGCTGATAGAAGGTCAGCTATGAATTTGTTCCCATTTGATGGCATATAACAACAACAACAACATAGTTCTATCTGAAAATCTGAAAGAAGTTCGGGTGGTGCTGTGGTTAAGGCATTCTGCTACTGTTCCTAAGGTCCACAATCTACCAGCCGCTCATCAGGAGACAGACACCAGTTGGCTTCACAGCCTTGAGAATCTTAAGGGACAATTCTACTTTGTCCTACAGGTTTAATTTAAGTTGGAATGGAATGGACAGCAGTGAGTATCAAAGTGTGAGGAGATTTGGTGGTCCTAGAAGCCATCTTGAGAAGTTCTACTTTGATCTGCAATGTTACAATGGGTCGGTATCCACTCAAGGGCAGTGGGTTTGGGGGTATAGGAAATTTACCAAATCAAATGGGAGTGGGGCTAAGCATTCGAGCTACTGGGTTGCTGTTGAGAGGACTGAAGCTTTTCTGAGACTTGTGCTTCTGAATATGAATAGCATTTTTCCTCTCTTGTCCCTTAGGGTTTTAGAATTCAGTTATGCTATGTCTTGGTGTGAGTCTATTCCCTCCATTTTGCGGGGCATTCTACAGGTCTATGAAATAAAAAAAAAAATGCATGTTCTTCATTTATAGGACATTTTCTAACTAGTTCTCTTATAACCTCTTCCTTTCCATTTCTTTGTTGTTTTTCTGATGTTGTTAGGTGCTGTAAACTCTGACTCATAGAGACTGTGTACAAAAGAACCACCTGATTCTGCATCATCCTCACAATCTCCATGCTTGAAGCCATTGTTGCAGTTACTATGTCAACGCACCTCCTAGAGGATCTTCTTTGCCCTCTGATCGTCTACTTTTCCAAGTAGTGATGCCCTTTCTTAAAGACTGGCCCTTACTGAGAAAATGCCCCCAAGTAAGTGATTCTTGTTAATAGGATATTGGGCAATCTACTTTCTGGAAAATTTCCTCTTAAAAACTTTCTACTAAAAATTTTCCCCCCTAATCTTCGACATTTTTGTGGGGTAGAACAGAAGCTCAGAACAGACCTGAGGTCATATCTAGTGTCCTTGACATGCTCTGACTGGAATGCTTTAGTCATGTTTTCCAGGCAGAAAATGATGTCTCGTGTAAAGGATGAGTGCCTTTTCCTCCTCAATCTTTAGCACTCTTTTTTGCGCGTCCTTTTTTGCTCTTGCTTTTCTTCTTTTTTCCTCCTTGCTTGCTTTCTTCTTCTCTTCTTACTTCATTGGCTCTTCTTGTCCTTTCTGTCTTATTTCCATTTTAAAACTTTTTTTATTGGTTTGATGACTAAGTTCTTATACATTGTGTTTCACCTTATTCTTCATTCACCTTCTGTTTCATACAAACATTACCATTCATCATGTTTTACAAAACTAATCACCCTTGGACTATGCCCAGCATTAGCCTGTCTTTTCAGGTCACCACTGACTCTTTCTCATTTCCTTTACCCCCTTATTCCACCCACCAAATTGTGTAACCCTGTGATTTCACCCCTACCCATCCTCACCCCTCTGCTTCCGCCCCTTCCCCCCTTGGGTCCCCATACATGTTTTACTAGTTGTCCTTCTATTTTTACAGTAATGGTCCTATGCAGTATTTGTCCTTACGGGACTGAGTATCACTTCTCTTATTTCTTTCTGGGTTTTCATATATTGTTCAATATTTATAATGTCACAGAAATATTTGGTATATTTGGAGAAAGGGGGAAAGCTAGGCTAGCTTTACCAGATCTGATATGATCTTATTTGTTCCTGTTTAAATTAATTGTTTAAAAGATAGATTTCCCACCAAGTTGCTAAAATCTCTAGACTATAGAACAATAATTGTCATGTGTAAATGCATTATTCCTTTCAACAAGGAAACCACCAATACTCTATATTAGGAGTCAACCTGCTTTTTGTAATTAAAATACTACATTTTCTGCCCAAATGTCCTTATCCGTCTGTGTCTTATTATCTTAAATAAAAGCTATCTCTGTTATCTTTAAAAGAAAACATAAAAAAGACATTTTGGGAGATCAATGCTCCTCTTCTTAGCATCCCCTTCTTTTTTCATGGGCATAATATTTTTGTTTTTTTTCAAAATTTCACTTGATTACAACCAAACAACAATATAGGAGACTGGGAGCAGAAGTGGAGAAATTGACTAGGAAGTTTTAAGGGTAGTTGCAATGGCAACAGCGAAGGAGTGTAAGGTGGACCAGTACAGTATCCGTGGAGTCAACTCAGACTCATGATGACCCCATGTGTCTCACAGGAGAACTGTGCTCCATAAGGCTTTCAGTGGCAGGTTTTTCCAAAATAAATTACTAGGCCTTTCTTCCAAGATGCACCTGGGTGAACTCAACTCTCCAAACTCTTGGTTAACAGCTGAGAACATTAACTCTTTGCACCACCAAGGGACTCCAGAAGTGGACAGATGCTGGATATATTTTGAAGGTATGTGAGAGAAAAGAGTTAAGGGTGATGGTGATGCTGATGTTAAGATGACATAGGCTAAGGATTTGCTGTCCTTCACACCCTTACAAATGACCAACCTGGGACTTGAACCAGGTCCTTCCTGAGCTAGAGCATTAGTTGACAATAGAGAAAATTCAGCTTCATTTACAAGGAATTCCTTTTATGATTTGCTTCCCCTGATTATCAATAAATACACAGAGAGGCATGGTTGAGTTGCTTCAGTCGAGAACTGCTGGCCCCCTGTTTTATGCTCTCTATTCTATCTCATTCCTGGCTGTCTGTCTCATTATTAATAATTATAAAATTACCCTAGGTCTGCAACAGCACACGGTTGAAGCCCACCAGGTGCTCCATGGGAGAAGGGCTCCTTCTGTGCTATGAACTGCCTCTGAAAACCAACTCTATGGTATACAACAACAACATACTAATAAAACTCTCTTTTTAAAAAATTCTTCTCCTCGCCTAGTCAGTTTCTTCTCGTTTCTTTTTTGCATGTTTGTTTTGAGCTACTGTCTTTCAGGGTAGAGGTTTCTTTCCTCAGATTTTGATTTTTTTTAAAATTCCTACTTAAGAAGGAAGTACTGCAAAGTTGACTGGAATCTTTGTAGAGTGAGTGGGTTTTGTTGACAGTGGTACTGTGGTGGAGGAGATGAGGCTATTCTCTTGAAGAATTTATTTCCTTTGGGCAGGATTAACCAATATCCTGTAGATTGATGTTAAGTGTCTTTGTCATTAATCCAGGAGCTGAGTAGAAAGAAGAGGACTAGGCGAAGTGATGTCTCAAATTTAGTGTATACATTCAATCTTCTATTTTTCATACAGTACCTCTCTGACTTTAACTGTACCTAGTATTTCCATCCAGAAGCTCCTATTTTATTTTCTACAAACAATAACTTCCTGTTGCTGCCAGAGTGGAAGCAGGGCCGTCAAAAGCTGCACACAGAGAGGTAAAGGAATCTGGGCTCCAAATGTTGCATAAACAAATTTCACCTACTCCTTTCAGACCCACTCTCCAGGATTAGCTGTGACTACTAAATTCTAAGGGCACTTTGGCAGGTTAGTGTATAGAGTTGTGTCTAACTCAAAGGCAGGTGGTTCAAATTCACCACCTGTTCCTCGGGACAAAGATGGGAAGTCTCTTCCCATGCCATGTACAGCCTCTGAAAGCCCATTAAAGGGTCAGCTATGAGTTGTTTCCAACACAGCCACACAGCAATAACAACAACCAGGTTCTAAACCTTCCAGGATACTGCTGAAAAAAAATCAGATTGCTTCTCAACTTTGCCTGCTGCCATTCTAGAATTCAGATTTCTCCGTTTTTCTGGGGTGAGTTACTGCAGCTCAACTTCAGTTTTGTTACTGTTAACTCTTTATAGCACTTGTCCTTTCAGACTCTCTTTACAAACTTCTCTGCTATCATTTTCATGGGGTATTGGGAAGGAGCAAAAGAAAGGTCACAGTAACTCACAACTCAGGTTTACAATTCCTTCTAAAGGAGGAGTTCAAAGAAAGACAATCATATCCCCGTTTTACAGATAGAACATTTTTGAGACAAGGAATCCAAGTCATTTTTCCCCAAGTGGCTGAGCTGGGGGACAGTAACTCATTGCATTTATCTTGAAGACAAAATGAATGTTGTGACTCTAGTTGTCATATTCCTGACATAAACTGCTCTCGCCTGCCTATCTGTTGGTTTGTTGTTGACCTCTACCAATGTCACAGCCAACTAAGAGCTGGAGTTAGTGGCTGAATACAAAATGACCTGACTAAACATTCACGTATTACTTGCTTCTTCAAAAAATGGAACAAATGTGACCTAAAAGGGTAGTATTTGTCATGATAATGACTGTAATTAACTAACCAAGCTGAACGAACCTTAGAATTCGTCTGAGGAAAGATTACCCATGCCAGCCAGCGTCGGTTTTTATCCAAACTGGAGGCATGACAAATTTGTGAGCTGGGTCTTCTCGAGACCGGAAAAAAGCTGAGGCCATCCAAAATTTAATACAGTACCTGAAAGTAGGTCTCCAAATAGGAAATGATGCTTTACCCTTTAGAAGCAGGGGCTGACGGAGTGGGATTTTTTGTGTTGGTTATTTTTAATCCCCACGCGTCCTGAAGCGATTTACTGCGTGGATTTCTCTTAGGTCAGCAGGACGGTTACTCTGGGTTTAAGCCAAGAACATTTCACAATCAATTTTTGCTCAGATTCATTACTCTTTCGCAGAGGCGTATTTATGGGAAATAGCGCCGATGGCAATTAGTTTTAAATTGCTGAATGATCTCTCACAGCTGTCGATGGAACCAGCAAACGGCAAATAAGAACTGCTTGTTGGCTCTCCCATCTCTTCAAGTGGTGCCCAAGGTACACGCCATGCCCTCTATACCCTACACACACCGCTGTTGTTGCACCTACTTGTCAACCTTTTTTGCCTCACCAGCAGTCAGGCTGATCTGTTGATTATCTATTCATTATTATTTTGGGTAATTTCTTTCTTCATCTGGTACATAAGCTATGTCACTACTATAAAAATATTTCCAATGTGCTTATGTTCCCTATTATTTTCTTGACTCTACTCGCGATATGAACCTTCACTCAAAACCTGGGGCGACTCTATCAGAACACCTCTAAATTAACTGTACTTCCTGTTAGTGCAATTCTATTTTTATCTAAATTGCATTTCCAGACATTTATATTGAAACCGATCCTTGGTGCTGGTTTGTGGTTTGCTCTCAGGAAGAAGGCTGCTATATATAAAATAATCAATAAAGAATAAACACATGCAAAAAATAGTTTATGACTTGGTGTTCTTAGTGAAGAGGTGCAAAGGGACATTCTACAAAATCCAAGAACTAGAAGTAATCCTACTGATTTAGTCCAGCTGCTTTCTTTATTTTTCTTTTTTATTGTAGTTTGAAAGCTACAAAGCAAATTAAGTTTTCACTCATCCATTCATACACTTTTTGTTCTATAACATTAATTTCAGTACCTGCAGTTTAATCACATATCCTTATTTCCTCCATGTAATTCTGATTTCTCATTGTCTGTTTATTAATTCAGCTATTTTATTCTATAGGATACTTTAATCTCAGGGTGATTTAGTGACTTTTCTCTACGTCAGTCAGTTTTTACATGGTAAATGTAGGAATGTTCAGTTCTTGGGTCCTATTTTCTTTTCACTTTGTTGTTGTTAAGTGTGAGTTGAGTTGAATATAACTCATATCAACTTCACGAAAAACAGACCTGAGCCCTATTGTATCTTGTGCCATCCTTATTATCTGTGACACTCTTGAGCCCATTGCTGCAGACTTTGTATCAATCCATCTTGTTGAGGGTCTTCCTCTCTTTTGCTGACCCTCTACCTTTCCAACCATGATGTCCCTCTCTGAGGAATAACCAACATGCCCAAAGTATGTGAGATGAAGATTCACCATCCTTGTCTGTAAGGAGCACTTTGGTTGTTTTTCTCCAAGATATACCATTTTATTCATTTTACAGTCCATGGCATATTCAGCACTTTTTCAATATTACAACTCAAAAGCATGGATTCTTCTGTCATCCTTATTCATTTTCCAGCTCTCACTATGTAGCAGGTAATTGGGAAAACTGTGACTTAACTAAAATACACCTTAGTCTTTAAGCTGACATCATTGCTCCTTAGTACACTGAAGAAGTTCTTGACAGTAGATTTTCCCAATGCTTTATATCTCCTTATCTGACTATTGGTACTAAGGATGCTGATTTTGGATCAAAGCAAGATCAAATCATTGACAATTTCAATCTTTTCTCCATTTATCTTAATGTTGCCTATTGTTTCAGTGGTGAGAATTTTTGTTTTCTTGATGTTGAGATGTAATCCATGTTGAAGGCTGTAGTCTTTGATCCTCATGTCCTCCTCACTTTAATCAGGCAAGGTTATGTCATCTGCATAGTGTAAGTTATTGATGAGTCTTCCTCTGATCCTGATGTTACATTTTTCTTCCTATACTCCAGTTTCTTGAATTATTTGCTCAGTGTACAGACTGAGTAGGTGTGGAGAAAGAATACAACCCTTATGAACATTTTTCCTGGTTTTAAACCATGTAGCATTCCCTTACTCCATTCGAACAACAGCTTCTTGGTCAACACCTTTGTATTTTACAATGATAAAAACCAAAACCAGTTATCAAGTCAGTTCCAACTCCAGGTGACCCTTCTCTGAGAGGCTATAGATTTTTATAGGAGGAGACTGTTTGCCTTTCACTCTCAGAGCAGCAGATAGATTTAAATTACTCACCTTTTGGTGGTGGTGGTGGTTGTTGAGTACCAGAGACTCAGAACTGACCCATTGCCGCCCTCCAGCAGGTTTTCAGAGGCAGTTATATGGGAGGAGATTGCCCATCCTTCTCCCTCTGAGCAGCTGGTGGCCTCCAATGGCATGCCTTCGGGATTGCAGCACAGCTTCTTGCCACTAGGCCGCCAGAGCTCCTGTGTTTCAACTACAACCCCAAGCTTCCTTTAGTATGGAAGCAGAGTATTTTACTGTCCATTTTAATAATAAAATAATAAATTTTTACAATTTTTATTTCTAAATAATTCCAAACTTTCAGCATAATTACATGTGTAATACAAATAACTCCCTTGCAATTAATTAGATTTTCATTTTAACATTTTGTAACATTTGAGTTACATTTGCTTGGGGGCAGCTAATTTAAACACCACTAGGCCACCAGAGCTTTCTAACTTAAATGAATATAATTTCCTAAAAGGAAGGAAGTTATCTGTAAAAACTGTAGTATAAGTATGGAATTTAATATTGATATAACATTATTATTATAATATTACACTAGAGTTCATATTCCATTTTTACCAATTTTCTCAACAATATCCTTTCTAACAAATCTTATTTTCTCCTCCTTATCCTTGATTCACTCCAGGTTTATGCATTGTGTCTAGTTACCATACCTTTCTAACCTCTTTTAGCCTGGAATAGTTGTTGACCTTTCTTTGTCTTTCATATATAGACATTCCTGAAGAATACAGGCCAACCGTATTGTGGATTGTCAGTTCCGTTTACCTGATGTTTCCTCCTGCTTAGATTTGCTTCATACATTCTTCTGGCAGAAATACTACACGAATGGCTTTGAGTCCTTCCCAGTGCAGCACATTAGGAGCACATAAAGGTAGTTGGTCCATTATGGGTGCTAATGACCTTGACATTTGGTTAAATGAGGATTTGCCAGGTTTCTCAACAAGGTATTTGCAGGATAGCATTAGAAGAAAAGAAATCTGCTTGCAGAACATATTTAAATCCTTCTGTAAACTGTGCCACATAGAAACCTGGCACAAGCTAAGGTTACAACTGATTTATTGCAGTGTAGATGGGTATAATTCAGCCCTGTCAGTGGAGAGTCCTCAGATAGGCTCTCAGCTTGTGTGGTTTCTTCAGGCCTCCCCTTCTGCCAAGCCCTATAGTCTGCAATGCTCACGTGACAGTCCTCAACAAAACCTGCTAAGTCCCTTTCCTAGGAAGCCAATGCTGCATAGTTAGTCACACCTGCTGAAAACAAAGACAGTTTGAGGCATGTACTGAAGACGATAAAGAAACCTACAGCCTTCCATATATATTACACATCAACATAAAGAAAAGAAAAATCCCCATAACTGGATAAATAAACAGCATTATGAAAAACTGAGACAGGATTGAAGCTGTCAAAGATTGCATTTTGCTTGGATCCGTAATCAACATCCATGGAAGCAGAAGTGCTGCTAAAGACCTCTTTAAAATGCTAAAAAGCAAGGATGTTAGTTTAAAGACTAAAGTGTGCCTGACCCAAACAGTGGTATTTTCAATTGTTTCACTTTCATGTGAAAGCTGAACAATGAATAAGGAAGACGGAAAACAAATTGGTGCTTTGAATTATGGTGTTGTAAAAAAAATATTGAATATAACAGGGGTGGCTAAAAGGACAATAACAAAAAAATCTCTCCTGGGAGAAGTAGAGTCCAAGTGAATTGTAGAAACAAAATATAGTAAGACTATCTTTGTGTCATGTACTTTTGACATGTTGTCAGAAAGGAACGGTTTTTGGAAAACAACATCATGCTTGACAAAGTAGAAGGTCAAAGAGAACGAGGCAGACCCTCAATGAGATTGATTGATGCAGCGGTTGCAGTAATAGGCTCAAGCACAACAACAATTGCGAATGTGGCATAGGGTTGGGAAGTGTTTTGTTCTCTTGTTCACAGGTACCTATGAATAACAAGAGACTTTATGACATATAGCAATAACAAAATAACCAAATTGCTGGGCCCTATCTCAAAAGGAGCAGGAACAGAGATCAAACCCACAATCTTGGCATTATTCGCACCATGGCCTAACCAACTGAGCTAACCAGCCAAGATACAGGAGTGGCATCCACTTCCTAAACAGCATACCTCTGGAAACTCTGTGAACTTTGATAAATGATGATAGTTATAGAAAGACTTCAGGCCTTTTGTTCATAGAGTCATGCTCAACTTGGCAGCAATCAACACAGCAACATCTCAAAAGTGGAAAATGTATACAATGATTGTTTTATACCATAATCTGCATAACCTAAGTGCTTTATTGATTGGTTGCCAGTATGTTTGGCTAACTAACCTGGCTTTTTCTATTTATGCTTATTTATATAATAGACAATCACAATGATCCTACACAAGATAGTTCCTGAAACTGATTGTATCAGCAAGGACCCAGGTCTGGAGCTTCCCAGTCCCTTTGTTCTTTCCTATACTGAGGTAATTAGCTAGATGGAAAGGATCTTTATAAACAAATCTAAGGGGTTGTGAATGATACACATTCAGTGACTGCTAGAGGCAGAAGTCTGAGGCAAGATGGATGTCTGGTATCACAGAAGGGTGCCATGCACAAACTTAACTGCCTATGCCAACACTTTAGCAAAGGCAGTATGCAAAGTAATCTCCAAAGACAGGGACTGATACCCTAAAGCCTATGTGCTAGAACCCCTTTCTGATCAACATATCTAGGATGATCAATAGCTAGATAGACAGCTGCCATTTACTAAGCGCCAATTCACAGCAGCCCCAAGTACAACTAAATAGAACATTGCACAGTCTACATAATCTTCATAATTACTGACATATTCAAGCCCATTGTTGTGGCTACTGTACCAATCCATCTCATCAGGAGTCTCCTTTACCCTCAGTGGTCCTTTACACCCAAAATTAATCCAGTAATTTATCCCTTCTGGTGACAGAGATGAAGCAAGGAAATCAGACGATGTTCTATTATGATGCATAATGCTTTCATTGCTAATTTTTGGAAGTAAACTGGCAGACCTTTCTTCCTAGTGTTAGTCTAGAAGCACCACCAAGAATCTGCCCATCATAGGTGACCCTGCTGGTATTTTAAATACTGGTGGCATAACTTCCAATATCCTAGCAGTAACATGCAAGCCACCACAGTATGGCAAACTGATAGGTGGTGAACAAAATGTATGTTGTTGTTGTGCACCATGGAGTCAGAACTGATTTATAGCTGAACCTCCAGTGAATTTTCAGGGCAGTTAATTACACAAGAAGAGATTGCCCACTTTTCTCCCATAGAGCAGCTGGTGGCTTTGAAGTGTGTACCTTCATGATTGCAGCACAACTTCTTGTCAATATGACTAACCAATTCCCCACTGACTATCAAGTGCATATATGCATGTGTATGTGCATGCACGCAAATGCTGGCATTATTGGAAAGAATCATGTTGTATGTTTGTAGTAAAGGCATTCTATCTTCACATCTGCAAATCTTCTAGAAAGACTTAGATTCCTCTCTGGAAGTAAATAATGTGATGCCCTTACTAATCAAATTCTACCTGTCACACTGCTAAATATTCATTATCTTTTAATATCATGCCTTTCATAAATGTAAAAAAAAGGAATTTGTTATAAAATAGAGAAAATGCCTTATGTTGCCTCTGCAAAAATCATTCACGTCTTCCAAATTACACATAAGAAATTATTGTTCTATTAGTTCAAGGGTTGAGGGGATAAATAAATCAGCCCTTTTATTCCCCCCTGAGTCACAAATTGATTGAGATATAAGACATGGGGATGAATCATTGAGATAAAAATACTGACTTTGTAGCTCTAAGACTGAATTGTGCACTGAAACTGAAAATATAACTAATTGTTAGGTGCCATTGAGTTAACTATGACCCACAGTGACCCTATGAACAGCAGATCTGTACCCTGCCCTGTCCTGTGCCACCCTCATCATCTTTTATATACTTGAGCCCATCATTACAGGCACGGTGTCAAACTATCTGAGGAACTTCCTCTCTTTTACTGACTCTCCACCTTTCCCAACATGATGGCTTTTTACAAGAACTGCCCTCCACCAACAACATGCCCAGAGTATATGAGATGAAGTTTGACCATCATTGCACATAAGAAGGACCCTGGTTGCTCTTTCTCCTAGGCATATCTGTCTGTTCTTTCAGTCCATGAGATATTCAGTACTTTTCTCTGATACTGAAACTCAAATGCATTGATTCTTCTGTCAACCTTATATGTCCAATTTCCAGCTGCATTAGAAGTAACTGCAAATACCTTGGATTGGATCAGATGCACCTTAGCATTTCAACTTACATCATTGTTCCTTAATACCTTAGGTCCTTGAAAGCAGATTTTCTCAGTGCAATGCATCTTTTAATTTCTTCATTGCTGGGACCGAGGATGTTGATTGTGGGTCCAAGTAAGATGAAATAGTTGACAATTTCAATCCTTTCTCCATCTATCATGATGTCCCCTATTGGCCCAGTGGTGAAGATTTTCGGGTTTTTCTTTGAAATTTTTTATTACTTATTTATAGCATCATTCAGTTTTATATACTCATTCATAGACATTGTTTCATTCATATACATTTTGTTTTAGACAATAATTGCTTTACATTGTGTTTTGTTTTATGTTGAGATGTAATCCATAGAGAAGGTTGTAGTCTTTGATCTCCTTCAGCAATCTCTTCAGGTCCGCTTCACTTTTACATAGCAAAGTTGTGTCATCTACACAATGAAGGTTGTTGATAAGTCTTCCACCAATCCTGATGCTACATTTTTCTTCAGAGTCCAACATCATGAATTATTTTCTCAGCATACAGATTAAATAGATATGGAGAGAGAACATCAACTTCTTGGCATAAGTATAGGTTTCACATGAGCATAATCAAGTGTTCTGGGATTCCCATTATTCTCATTGTTAGATATAATTTGTTGTTATCTCCATGCCAAATTACTTTGCATAATCAATAAAACACATATATGCAGACCAGAACAACCCGCCCCACCGCCTGAGGGACCTGAACAACCTGCCTTGCCGCCCAAACGACCAGAATGACCAGCCTCGTGTGTGGCCTGCCCCGCCAGACTCTGCAACCTGACCGAGGTACTCATACATGACTACCTGGAAGCCATCCCCCTGCCGGGCATGAGCTGTACAGCTGCAACCTGAGTGAGGTTCCTGTGAGTACACACAGGGGCAGGTAGCCCCGCCAAACATGAGTAGGACATCGACAAACTGAGTCTCTTGCACGGGTACCCCTGCATATTCCTACCAGGGCAGGTAACCCCACTAGGCATGAGGAGAATAGTTGTAAACTGAGTGAGGTCCTGGCGAGTGCCCATCCAGAAGCTAGCCCCACTAGGCACCAGCAGGACATCTGTAATCTGAGTGAGGTTCCTGTGCATCCACACTCATGGAGAAAAACTCCCTCCACCAGGTGCAAGAGGGACAGCTGCACACTGAGGTCTTCCCATGTGCCCACCTGGACAGCTAGATCCACCAGGCATGAGCCATACAGCTGTGGCTACAGCCTGAATGAGATCGCCACTTGTGGCTTCTGAACATAAGTCCACCCAGCATAGGATTGTGCTTGTGCCTGTGCCTGCTCTGCCTGTTCCCTGCCCTGCCTCACCACCTGGCATACACCTGTGCTTGAGCCTACCGTGTCTTTCCCCCCATCCCCCTCAGCCTCGCATCTCCTCAAGTACAGTCAACTAACTGCCTGTAATCCAGAGTAACTTGGTCTGACTTAGCTGTAACAATTATTGAAAAGAAGAAGCCACTTTCACGGGCTGTGAGTGGACACTTGCTTTGGTTCAGAAATTCACAGAGGAACACTGGAAACATAACTGCTAAGCCCTCATCTGTAGCAGTGATGTCAGATCAAGAACCTACCATCACCTCAGCCATGAAAATCCTTACCATAACATCATCAAGAAAGAAACAGGCGACCTAATAAACTACACAAGTGCAAAGCAAGATGTCACCCCTCTGAAAGTGACACAATACCAATGGATTTCTTGAAGCCAGAAAGTCTGATGGAACTTTCTGACACAGAATTTAAAAGAACAAAGATTGAGTATTTTCAGTGGATGAAAGACAAACTTGAAGAATTACAGGACACTGCAAGCAAAAACCAGGAGGAGCTTAAAAAAACCAATCCAAAACAACACAGATAAGACAAACGAGGTATTAGAGGCTCTGGAAAAACAAGAAGTCGTGATCCAAAATATGAGGTCCAATGTTTCAGATGCTGTCAACATGATGGAGGGACATATAAACAGAGTTGAAGAGATGGAACACAGAATCAGTGAAATAGAAGATAGAATTGTCACCACTGATTTAGAGCAAAACACAGAATCAAAAAGGAAGGAAAAAGAAGAAAATCTAAGAATAATATGGGACACCATCAAGAGAAAGAACATGCATATCATTGGAATCCCAGAACAGGCAGAAGCAAGTAAAGACACCAAAAACGTTGTGGAAGAAAACTTCCCAGGCATAATGAAGAATGAGAGAATATATATTCAAGAAGCTGAGCGAACACCATATAGAATAGATCCCAAAAGTAAAACAACAAGGCATATCATAGTCACATTCACCTGAATGATAAGGAAAGAATTCTAAAAGCAGTGAGGGAGAAACAAAGAGTAACCTACAAGGGAGAGCAGATAAGACTAAGTGCCAATTTCTCAGTAGAAACCATGTAAGCAAGAAGACATTGGAATGATATATATCAAACACTTGAAGAACACAACTGTCAACCAAGAATATTGTACCCAGAGAAACTGTCCATCAAATATGAAGGAGAGATCAAGATATTCCCAGAAAAACAGAACCTAAAGGAATTTGTAAAAACAAGACCAGCATTGCAGGAAACACTGAGAGACATCTTTCTTACAGCAGTTCTACAGAAAGCAGGATGGGCCAAAGTAACTAGCAACAACACCAAAAAGAACTCAACACAATGATAACAATAAAACAGTGCCTCTCAATAGTCACACTGAATGTGAATAGTTTAAATGCACCACTGAAGAGAAAAACAGTAGCAGACTGGATTAAAAAAACCCTGAAAATCCATCAATATGCTGTCTACAAAAGACATATTGGAAAAGTGAAGATAAAGATTAAAAATAAAAGGGTGGGAGGAAAATATACCAAGCAAATGGCAACCAGAAAAAAACAAGTATAGCGATATTAATCTCTGATGAAATAAATTTCAATGAAAAACCATCACAAAGGACAAAGAAGGTCACTACATAATGCTTAAAGGGTCAATAGAACATGAGGACATAACAATGATAAATATCTATGCACCAAAAGATAGACCTGCAAAATCTATAAAAAAAATTAACAAAACTTAAAAAGGAAATAGACAACACTACTATAGTAGCTGAAGACTTCAATACACCACTATCAAGAAAAGATAGAACTACCAGAAAGAAACTCAACAGAGATACTCAAGAATTAAACCCCACAATAAACCCAGTTGGTCTCATAGATACGCTAATGCATAAAAAAAGTACAGTATACCTTCTTTTCCAATGTACAAGGAACGTTCTCCAAAATAGATCACATCTTGGGCCACAAGACAAGACTCAATGAATTAAAAAACATAGAAATAATACAGAGCATCTTATAAGATACCAATGCTACAAAATTAGAACTTAATAACAAGAGGATAAAGGAGGAAAAACCCCCCATACATTTGGAAGTTGAACATCTTACTTGAACATGAGTGCGTACAAGAAACAATAAATGAAATAAAAAAGTGTCTTGAAACGAATGACAATGAAAACACTATGTCCCAAAACCTCTGGGAAACAACCAAAGCAGTAATCAGAGGTCAATTTATAGCAATAAGCAAACAAATCAAAAGGCAGGAAAAAATGACCATTGATTCTCTAACTCAACATTTCCAAAAAATTGAGAGAGAACAGCAAGACAACCTGACACTCTCTAAAAAAATATGAAATTCTAAAACTTACGGCAGAAATAAATGAAGTAGCAAACAGAAAAACAATTGAAAGCATCAACAAAACTAGGACGTGGTTCTTTGAAAAGGTCAATAAAATCGACAAACCACTAGCACAACTAACAAAGGAAAAGATACAAATAATCTGAATAAAAGATGAAACAGGATACATCACAACAGAACTAAGTAAAATAAAAAGACTAACAGTGGAATATTATGAAAAACTATACTCAAATATGAAAACCTAATGGAAATGAACAAATACTTACTAATGCACAACCTACCTAAAACGACACAAACCAAAACTGATCACCTCAACAGACTCATTACAAAAGATGAAATTGAAAAGGTAATACAACTTCCAGCCAAAAAAAGCCCTGGACCAGATGGTTTTACAAGTGAATTTTATTAACTATTCAGAGAAAAACGGTCAGCAATTCTACATAAACTATTTCAGAAAAAGAAAAAGATGGACTTCTCCCAGACTCATTTTATGAGCACAAAATATCCTTGATACCAAAGCCAAGTAAAGACAATAAAAAAAATAGAAAATTATAGGCCAATGTAGCTAATGAATATAGATGCAAAAATCCTGAATAAAATCTTGGCCAGTACAATCCAACAATACATTTAAAAAATAATTCACCATGACCAAGTGGAATTCATAACATGTATGCAAGGATGATTTAACAGAAGAAAAAGAATCAATGTAATGCATCATATTAACAAATCAAAGAACAAGAACAACATGATTTTATCAATTGATGCAGAAAAGGCCTTTGAAAAAATTCAATACCCTTTCCTGATTAAAAAACTCAACAAAATAGGATTAGAGGGAATTTCTTCAACATAGTAAAAAGTATATATGCAACCCCAAGAGACAACATTGTTCTCAATGGAGAGAGATTTAAGGCATTCCCCTTGAGAACAGGAACTAGGCAAGGATGCCCACTATCACCTCTTCTATTTAATATGGTATTGGAAGTCTTAGTGAAAAAAGGAAATAAGAGGTATCCAAATTGGTAAAGTGTAGGTAAAATTATCTCTCTATGCAGAAGACAGTATACTTAGAAAACCCTCAAGACTCAGCTCTGTTTCCTTGCTCTATTCTGATGACTGTCTCTTGGTCCAAGTATAGGTTTTGCATTAGCAAGATCAAATGTTCTGTGATTCCCATTTTTCTCAAAGTCAGCCACACTTTGTTATGATCCACACAGTCAAACGCCTTTGCATAATCAAAGAAACACAGATAGACATTCTTCTGGTATTCCCAGCTTTCAGCTAAGATCCATCTAACATCAGCTACAATATCCCTAGTACCATGACTCCTTCTAAACCCAGCCTGGACTTCTGGCAGTTCTCTGCTGATGTGCTGTTCCAGTCGTTTTTGAATAATCTTCAGTAGAATCTTGCTTGCATATGAAATCAATAATATTGTTCTATAGTTTCCACACTCTGTTGGGCCATCCTTCTTTGGAATGGGAACAAATCTCTTCAAGTCAGTTGACCAAGTGGTTGTTCTCCAGATTTCTTGGCACAACATAGTGAGCACATCCAGGGAAGCATCTGTTAGCTGCAATACCTCAATTGGTATACCATCTATTCCTGGGGCCTTATTTTTTGCTATATTTCCTTCAAAGCAGCTTGAACTTCTTCCTTTATCACTATAAGTTATTTCATAAGTTATTTCATTAAATTCTTCTGTGTCTGCCAGTTCCTTTTGATACAGTGACTCAGTATATTCTTTCCATCTTCTTTTAATACTTCCTGGATCAGCATAAACCAAGGATGTGTCCTGTCTCCATACCTTTACAACCTGTATGAAGAACAGATTATCCGAGATGCTGGGCTCTGTGAGGAGAAGTGTGGCATCAGGACTGGTGGAAGATCTATTAACAATCTGTGTTATGCAGATGACACAACCCTGCTTGCTGAAACCAAGGAGGACCGAAATGCTTGCTGCAGAGCATCAAGGACTGCAGCCTTCAGTATGGATTGAGGCTCAATGTCAAGAAAACAAAGATTCTCACCACTGGACCAGCTGACAGCATCAGGATTGATGGTGAAGAGACTGAGATTGTTAACAACTTTAGTCTGCTTGGCTCCATGGTCAACACTCTTGGCACCAGTAGCCAGGAAATAAAAAAAGTATTGCCATGGGAAAGTCTGCTGTTAGGGACCTCTCCAGGATACTGAAAGCAATGGTGTCACTCTGGAGACTAAGTTGCGTCTGATACAGGCTATGGTCTTTGCAATGACCTGTTACGCATCAGAGAGTTGGACAATGAATAGGGGGGGGGTAGAAGGAAAATTGATGCCTTTGAGCTGTGGTGCTGGAGAAGAGTATCAAATGTACCATGGACTGCCAAGAAAACAAACAGATTCATTCTGGAGAGGGTTAAACCAGGCTGCTCTTTGGAGGCAAGGATTCTGGGGCTTTGTCTGACATACTTTGGACATGTTGTAAGTAGGGATAGGTCCTTGGAGAGGGACATCATGCTTCGGAGGGTGGAGGGACAGCGCAGGAGGGGAAGACCCTCTATGAGGTGGATTGATTCAGCAACTGGGGTAATCGGGATGGGTGTGTCAGAAGTAGTGTGATTTGCACAGGATAAAGGAGAGTTTAGGGCTGTTGTACATAGGGTCGCTATAAGTCACAAGCGACTCGACGGCACATAACAGCAACAACAACAAAGACTCAGCAAGAAAACTACTGGACATAGTTTACCAATTCAGCAAAGTGGCAGGATACAAGAACAACATTCAAAAATCAATTGGAGATTTCAGTATATTAGGATTTGAAATCAGGGAGTGAGATGCCTCCTACCTTGTTTCTCTTTTTAAGGAGTGCTTTTGTTATTCTGGGCCTCTTTCCATTCCAAATAAAATTGGAGATTGCCTTTTCCATCTCGTTGAAAAAATGGACTTGGTATTTGTATTGAGATTGCATTGAACATGTAAATTGCCTTTTGTAGTATTGTCATTTTCACAATATTGAGTCTTCCTGTCCATGAGCAAGGGATATTCTTCCACCTCTCCAGTTCTCTTTTTGTTTCTTGTATTAATGTTTTGTGATTTTTTTTTTAGCAGATCCTTTGTGCTTCTGGTTAGGTTTACTCCTAAGTATTTAATCTTGTGATTAGCTATTGTGAAGGGTGGTCACCCATTTTGTAAAATATTTAATGAGTTCCTTGTTTTTCAATACAGCAAAGTATTCCATTGTGTGAATATACCACAGCGTCTCTATCCATTCATTTGTTGATGGGCACTTGGGTTGTTTCCAACTCTTTGCTATTGTGAACAAAGCCACAATAAACATGGGTGTGCATATATCTGCTTGGATGGTGGTTACGGTTTCTTTGGGGTATATTCCCAGTAGTGGAATTGCTGAGTCAATTAGAATTTCTATTTGCAACTTTTTGAGAAAGTGTCATACCGTCTTCCACAGAGGTTGCACCATTTTACACTCCCACCAACAGTGAATAAGGGTTCCAGTTTCTCCACAACCTTGCCAGCATTTGTTTTTTGCTGTTCTGTTAAATTTCGCTATTTTTACTGGGGTGAGATATCTCATAGTTGTTTAATTTCTATCTCTCTCAGAGCTAGGGATTTTGAACATTTTTTTCAAGTGTTTGTTTGCCATCTGGATAACTTGTTTGGTAAAGTGTCCATATTCTGTGTACATATTTCAATTAGTTGTGGTGCTCGAGTATTTATTTTATAAATTCTAGATATAAGTTCTTTATCTGACATGTCTTTACCAAATACTTCCCCCAGTCTGTTGGAGAAATTTTTGGATTTGCACAGGGATTTTATTGTTAGAAGGTCCTGTTCATCTATTTTATCCTCTCCTGGTTGTAGATTTTTCAGGATGCTTGGAAGACTGTTTATGGTGTGCATTAAAACTTCTAGAGTTCTTCCAAACTTTTCTTAAATGAAGTTTAGAATCCTTGATTTTAGTCCATTTAGTAGGTCCATGACCTACTTTGAGTTGAGTTCTGTGTATGGAGTGAGGTGTGGATCTTGCTTGAGTTTTCTGAAGATATTTTTCCAATTTTGCCAGCACCGTTTGTTAAAAAGGCTGTCATTTCCCCACTTAACTGATTTCATCTCCTTGTCAAAATTCAGTTTACCATAAGGAGATAGGCTGATTTCTTGATTCTGAATTCTGTTCCATTGATCTATAGATCTCTCATTATGCTAGTATAACACAGCCGTTTAGTAGGTTTTGAAATCAGAGAGTGAGATGCCTCTTGCTTCACTTATTCTGTGTCTATTTGCAATCGCTTGTTATGCATCAGAGAGTTGGACAATGACTAGGGAGGACAGAAGGAGAGTGGATGCTTTTGAGCTGTGGTGCTGGAGAAGGGTACTGAATGTACCCTGGACTGCCAGGAAAACAAACAGATTTATCTTGGAGAGGATTAAACCAAGCTACTCCTTGGAGGCAAGGATTCTGGGGCTTCGTCTGACATACTTTGGACATGTTGTCAGGAGGGACGGGTCCTTGGAGAGGGACATCATGCTTGGGAGGGTTGAGGGACAACGCAGGAGAGGAAGACCCTCTATGAGATGGATTGATTCGGTGACTGGAGTAATCGGGATGGGTGTGTCAGAGGTGGTGCGGTTGGCGCAGGATAGAGCAGGGTTTAGGGCTGTTGTGCATAGGGTCGCTATGAGTCGGAAACGACTCGACGACACATAACAACAACAACAACAACATTTCCATTCCAAATTAAATTTGAGAGAGCCTTTTCCATCTCATTAAAGAATGGAAATGGTATGTGTATTGGGATTATAAAGAATGTGTAAATTATCTTCGGTAGTATTGTCATTTTCACAATATTGAGCCTTCCTATCCATGAGGAAGGGATATTCTTCCACCTCTCCAGGTCTCTTTTTTGTCTTGTTTTGTAATTTTCTTTGAATAGATCTTTTGTGCTTGTGGTTAGATTTACTCCCAGGTATTTAATCTTGTAAGAGCTATTGTGAAGTGTATTGTTTTTCTCTGTTCCAGTTCTGTATTCTCTTTGTCACTGTAGAGAAATATATGGATGTTGATCTTGTATCCTGCCACTTTGCTGATTTTGTCAACTATGTCCAGTAGTTTTCTTGCTGAGTCTTCAGGATTTTCTAAATATACTATCATATCATCTGTATTGAAAGATGATTTTACCTTCTCTTTGTCAATTTGGATACCTCTTATTTCCTTCTCTTTTCTTATTGCTATTGCTAAGACTTCAAACACAATATTAAATATGAGAGGTGATAGTGGGCATCCTTGCCTAGTTACTGTTCTCAAGGGGAATGCCTTAAATCTCTCTCCATTGAGAACAATGTTGTCTCTTGGGTTTGCATATATACTTTTTACTATGTTGAAGAAATTCCCTCTAATCCTATTTTGTTGAGTTTTTTAATCAGGAAAGGGTGCTGAATTTTTTCAAAGGCCTTTTCTGCATCAATTGATAGAATCATGTCGTTCTTGTTCTTTGATTTGTTAATATGATGCATTACATTGATTCTTTTTCTTCTGTTGAACCATCCTTGCATACATGTTATGAATTCCACTTCGTCATGGTGAATTATTTTTTTGATGCATGGTACAAAATTGGGAAGGGCGTACACCAGGGATGTGCCTTGTCTCAATACCTTTTCAACCTGTATGCAGAACAGATTATCCGGGACCCTGGGCTCTGTGAGAAGAGATGTGGGGTCAGGATTAGTGGAAGATCTATCAACAATCGGTGTTATGCAGGTGACAGAACCCTGCTTGTTCAAACCGAGGAGGACCTGAAGTGCTTGCTGCAGAGGGTCAAGGAATGCAGGCTTCAATATGGATTGAGGTTCAATGTCAAGAAGACAAAGATTCTCACCACTGGACCAGTTGGCAGCATCAGGAAGGATGGTGAAGTGACTAAGATTGTTCACAGTTTTAGTTTGCTTGGCTCCACAGTCAACACTCTTGGCACCAGCAGCCAGGAAATTTAAAGATGTATTGCCATGGGAAAGTCTGCTGTTAGGGACCGTTCCAAAGTTTTGAAGAGCAATGGTGTCACTCTGGAGACTAAGGTGTGTCTGCTACAGGCCATGGTCTTTGCTGTCACTTGTTATGCATCAGAGTTGGACAATGACTAAGGAGGATAGAAGTAGAATTGATGCCTTTGAGCTGTGGTGCTGGAGAAGAGTGTTGACGGTACCATGGACTGCTAGGAAAACAGATTCATCCTGGAAAGGGTTAAACCGGGCGGCTCCTTGGAGTCAAGGATTCTGAGACTTCGTCTAACATCCTTTGGACATGTTGTAAGGAGGGACCAGTCGTTGGAGAGGGACATTATGCTTGGGAGGGTGGAGGGACAGCACAGGAGGGGAAGGCCCTCTATGAGGTGGACTGATTCAGTGACTGGGGTAATCAGGATGGGTGTGTCAGAGGCAGTGTGATTGGCACAGGACAGAGCACAGTTTAGGGCTGTTTTACATAGTGTCACTATGAGTCACAAGTGACTCGATGGCACATAACAACAACAACAACAACAATGACAAAATCATTGGATTTTATTGGCCAGGATTTTATTCTGGATTTTTGCATCTATGTTCATGAGAGATATTAACCTATAGTTTTCTATTTTGGTGGTGTCTTTTCCTGGCTTTGATTTCAAGGATATGTTTGCTTTGGATAGTTTTTTTAAGCCCCTCCTGATTTTACCTTGCAGTGTCCTCTAATTCTTTAAGGTTTTTTTTCACTTATTAAAAATATTCAATCATTGCTCTTTTGAATCTGTGTCAGAAAGTTACATCAGACTTTCTGCCTTCAGGATATCCATTTCTACTGTGTCTCTTTTGGGGTGTGAGATCTTGGTTTGGACTTTTGTGGGGAGTAAGGTAGTCTGCTTCTTTCAGGAAATTGCTGTGGTAGAGTGTTTTGTGCCTGAGATGATAGCTGGTTCTTGATCTGACATCACTGCACCAGAGGGAGGTTGGGCAGGCACACAAGCAGATGCTCGTAGAGTGGGTGCATGTGCAGACACACACTTGGGTGGGGTGAGGGAGGACACACACACACACAGATGCACATGAGAAGGGTGTGGTGGTGGGGAATATCACTCAGTTTCCCACTGTCCTGCTTTCTCCTGGCTGGTTGGTCCTGCTGTGACTCCCTGCTCCCTGCTCCAGCTCGCTGCTCACCACCATGGCTTGCTGCACCCCACAGAGGCTCACTATACCTCACCAACATTTGCTGCACCCTGCCGATACTTGCAGCTTTTGCGGCTCTCAAATGTCCACATTGATCCACTGTTGCGACCCTTTATTCTGTTTCTCTGGGAGAAATGATTACTTGGAAGAAATGACAAATAAAGATGCAACACACAGCACATAGAGACAAGACATGACTGCCGCCACACAGCACAAAAGACAAGGCAAGACACTAATGAGACAAGGGCTGCAGCCTAGAAGGGCTGTGCCGCCTTTATTTTATACCTTTTAGAAACAAAGAGATAGTTCACAGAGAAATGGAAACTTTAAGGAATACATCATAGAGCCCAAACAGTCAGGTACAAGTAGAAGCATTATGATTTCTCTTTCAGGGCCTAGATGGACTGGGATCTGAGTTCTCAGGAATCAGGACAATAGTCTTTTGACAAATAAGCAATGAATAACATACTGTGCACAATCTACTTCTGAATAAAACTTGCTACAACTAATATAACTGCAACTGCCAGTGCAACTGCCAGGAACAAAGGAGTATTCATTTATTGGAAAGAGTTACTTTTCTTGGACTAGTGTGCAGGTCACCAAGTCCCTTGCCTATGTGCAGAACTAGGGAACAAGTCTCTTCCCACACTCTATCCTTAGGATAGGTGCCTGGAGGACATCTGTGTGCAGACTGTTCTCCCAAGATGGCTGTGCATTGGCTCCATCAATCCACAGCAATGTTTTGAGAAGCACTTATATAATTGTGCTCTCTTTTTGAGAGCAGTTTGTTCCTCAAAGTACCTGAGTGAGCATGGACGAAGCCTGTTGTTCCCTTCTGGAAGTGGTTTCTCACCTCCATCAAGGGACCCAGGCCATCCCTGTTGCCTAAGTTTAGGGGTCTCACATGGTCAGGCCAGAGAGCAGTTTTTTCCCCCCAAATACCTGCTTGCTCCTGGCGGGTGCATCTCACAGCAGCTTGCCAGGTGATTTCTGGCTGGGACTCATCTGGCAGCTTCTTCTGGGGCCCATGACTCTTCTGCTCCTCAGTTAAGGGGGCCTGTGTGGTCAAGCCAGACAGCAGTTTTTCTCCCAAATATCTGTGGGATCAGTACAGGCATCGCTGTCCCATGCTCCTTCCTGCCATCCCGTGCTCCTTCCTGCCATCTCATGCTTCTTCTATTTCAATTCTTGACACTTAGTCAGGAGTGGCATCCACTTTCCAAACAACTTGCCTCCAGAAAATATGAACTTTGATAAATGTCAATAGTTGTAGAGGGGCTTCAGGCCTTTTGTTCATAGGGTCACTATGAGTCGTGCTTGATTCAAAGGTAACCAACAACAACTTCTTCTATCCAACTGTCACTGATTCTAATTCTTGACACTTATGCCCTTCTTTCTTCTTTCATTGACAATCCTTCTTTTTAGCACAGACCAGCTTTAAGTCTTCCTAGAATAAACATTACAGCTCAGAGCACAAAAATATATTGAGAAACCATAAATCAAGCCCAAGAAAGAGTAGGGATAAACATTCACTTCATTTACCAAAGATGAAATGATGTTGTTAAGTTCTGTCAGGTCAAGTGAAACTTCTATCTGAACTCTGCCCGAACCTGCACCATCTTCATCATTCCTGATATACTTGAACCCAATTATTGTTACAATTATTGTGTCAATCAATCTTGCTGAGGGTTTTTCTCTTTTTCTTAGACTCTCCACTTTTCCCAGCATGATGCCTTTTCTAAGAACTGATCCCTCCTAACAACATATCCAAAGTATGTGAGATGAAGTTTCATCATCCTTCTCTCCAAGGAGTACCTTGGTTGCACTTCCTCCAAGACAGGCTTATTTGTTCTTTTGGAAATCCATGGGATATTCTGTACTTTTCTCTAAGACACCAATTCAAAGGCACCAATTATTATACTATCATCTTTATTCGTGGTCTAACTTTTACACACATACAAAGTAATTGAAAGACCGTGGATTGAATCAGGCAAACTTTCATTTCTAAATTGACATATTTGCTCTTTAGCACATTGGAGAAGTCTTTGACAGTAGATTTTCATAATGTCTTTTGTTTTCTTGACTGCTGATACCAAGGGTATTGATTATTTACAACTTAAATAATTTCTCCATCTATCACAGTACTGTCTGTTAGTTCAGTGGTGAGGATTTTGGTTCTCTTAATGTTAAGATATAACACATATTGATAGCTGTAGTCTTTGCTTTTTCCAGCGAGTATTTCAAGTCCTCTTCACTTTCAGTAAAGAGGACATTGTCATCTGCATAATTCAGGTTGTTGATGAGTCTTCCTTCAAATCTGATTTCACATTTTTCTTAATATAGTTCAGGTTTCAAATAATTTTCTTAGTATACAGATTGGGTAGGTACAGAGAAAGGATATAACACTGATACAAATCTTTCCTGACCTTAAACAATGCAAAGTTTCTTGTTCTGTTGGAACAATAATTTCTTGATCTATGTATAGATTTTGCATGTGCAAAATTAATTGTTCTGGGGTTCCCATTCTTCTCAATGTTAGCTATAATTTGTTATGCTTTACATAGTCAAATGATTTTGCATAGTCAATAAAATGCAAATAGACATTCTTTTGGTATCTCAGCTTTCGACCAAAGCTTTGATCCATCTGACATCGATAGTGATATTCTTCATGCTATAATCTCTTCTGAATGTAGCTTGAATTTCTGGAAGCTCCCTGTTGGTGTACCGTTCCAGCCATTTTTAGTAATCTTCAATAAGATTTTGCTTGCATATAATACTGATTATATTATTTGATAATTACCTTTTTTAAAAAATTGCTACAAATATGGATCTGTTATATGTCTAGTCCATAGGAATTTAGACCGCTAACCCAAAAAAAATCTGTTGATTAAAATCCATCAGGGGTTCCAAAGGAGAAAGAAGGGCAATCTCCTATCTGATTTACAGCCTCAGAAAACACTAGAGGGTCAACTCTGAATCATGAGAGTGAGGGTAATAGATCTCTTGAGTAATAAAGAATATATTATTGTTACTGTCAAGTCTGAACCAACCTATAGCTGACCCTCCAGTAGGTTTTCAGAGGCAGTAAATCACCAGAGAGGATATTGCCCATCTTTCTCCTGGGGAGCAGCTAGTGGATTAAAACTGCATGCTTTTGGTTTGCTAGCACAGTGTGAAATACTTAGCCCTGATCATGCAACTCTTATTTTCAAATATTCAGTTGGAACAAATTGCTAGGTCACAAAGATTAGTTTGGGGTTTTTTTATTTTTTATTTTAATAATTTTAGTGAACATTTATAGAGATTTTGGATTTCCATTCATGCATTGTTGTACTTAGGTCACAAAGTTTTAAATATAAATATTTATGAGTAGATAATAAATAAAATTAGTAAAAAAGAATATATTTGATCAATTTGGGAAGTTAACCAGAGTCTGTGGACTTTATGTGTTATAAGAAATCTTCTCGGGTTGCAGACTAATTATATAAAATATATATTTTTTTTGTTCTATAATCTAGTAGGGAAGGAGTAAAGTAGGTAAGCTAATAAGGGCACTGGAAGTCGAATTTGGACATAGAAAACAAATAGCTTGCCATTATGTCTATTGTTTCCATTGCCTTAAACTATTCATTCCTTTTTTCCATTTTTATTCATTTTAATAAACATTTGCAAAGATTTTGGATTTCCATTCATTTATTCCTGCACTTTTCCCCCTGCCCACCCCTTCCCACCAGTTCGCTCCTCTCCTTGAAAAGAAAAAGAAAAAAAAATTCATCCCTCCCCCACCCCTCGCACTGAGTTCACTTCTCTAGGCAACCTTAATTATGGACTCCTGTGCTAACCATAATACTCAGTCATATATATCCAGTTTTTTCTCAGTCTTATCCAAACCCTGATGTCAGTTCCATTCTACAACAGTGGCATCATGCAGTATTTGTCATTTTGTGACTGAGATATTTCACTCAGAATAATGTCCTCCAGAGTCACCCATTTTGAATAATATTGCATGAGTTCCTTGTTTTTAAATGCGGCATAGGATTCCATTGTGTGAATATACCACAGCTTCTCTATCCATTCGTTTGTTGATGGGCAGGTTGTTTCCAATTCTTTGCTATTGTTAACAAAGCTGCGATAAACATGAGTGTGCATATATCTGCTTGGATGGCAGTTATGGTCTCTCTGGAGTATATTCCCAGTAATGGGATTGCTGGGTCAAATGGTATCTGTATTTGCACTTTTTGAGAAAGCGCCACACCACTTTTCATAATGGTTGCCCCATTTTACATTCCCACCAACAGTGAATAAGAGTTCCAGTTTCTCCACAACCTCGCCAGGATTTGTTCTTGCTGTTATGTTAAATTTTGCTGTTCTTACCGGGGTGAGATGATATCTCATAGTTGTTTTGATTTCCATCTCTCTTAGAGCCGGGGATTTTAAACATTTCTTCATGTGTTTGTTGGCCATGTGAATGTCTTCTTTGATGAAGTGTTTGTTCATATCTTGTGCCCATTTTTCAATTGGATTGTTTACCTTTATCTTATTGTGTTCCTCAAGTATTTTATAAATTCCGGATATAAGTCCCTTATCTGACATGTCATTACCAAACACTTTTTCCCAGTCTGTGGCTTCCCTTTTTACCCTGTTGGAGAAGTTTTTGGATGTGCATAGGGATTTGATTCTTACAAAGTCCCATTCATCTATTTTATCTTCTTCTGGTTGTAGATTTTTCAGGATACTTGCAAGACTGTTTATGTTGTGGATTAAGACTACTAGAGTTCTTCCAAGCTTTTCTTTAATGAAGTTTATAGTCCTTGGTTTTAGCTCTAGGTCCATGATCCACCTTGAGTGGGATTTTTTTATATGGAGTGAGGTGTGGATCTTGCTTGATTTTTCTGCAGATAGCTTTCCAATTTTGCCAACATCATTTGTTAAAAAGGTTGTCGTTTCCCCACTTAACTGATTTCATCTTCTTGTAAAAAATAAGTTGACCATAAATAGATGGGCTGATTTCTGGGTTCTCAATTATATTCCATTGATCTATGTGTCTGTCATTGTACCGGTACCATGGCAGTGTAGTAGGATTTGAAATCAGGGAGAGAGATGTCTCCTAACTTTTTTCTATTTTTAAGGAGTGTTTTGCTTATTTGGGGCTTCTTTCCATTTCAAATAAAACTGGAGATTACCTTTTCCATCTCCTTGAAGAATGGGATTGGAATTTGTATTGGGATTGCATTGAACACGTAAATTGCCTTTTGTGGTATTGTCGTTTTCACAATATTGAGTCTTCCTATCCATGAGCAAGGGATATTCTTCCACTTCTCATGGTCTCTTCTTGTTTCTTGTAATAATGTTTTGTAATTTTCTTTGAAAATATCCTTTGTGCTTCTGGTTAGATTTACTCCCAAGTATTTAATCTTATGATTAGCTATGGTGAAGGGTATTGTTTTTCTTAGCTCTGGCTCTGCATTTTCTTTTTCACTGTAGAGAAATCCAACTGATTTTTGTATGTTGATCTTGTATCCTGCTTCTTTGCTGAGTTGGTCAACCATGTCCAGTAGTTTTCTTGCTGAGCCTTTAGGGTTTTCTAAGTATACTATCATATCACCTGCATAGAGAGACAATTTTCCCTCCTCTTTGCCAATTTGGATTCCTCTTATTTCCTTCTCTTGTCTTATTACTACCGCCAAGACTTCCAATACAATATTGAATAGGAGAGGTGATAATGGGCATCCTTGCCTAGTTCCTGTTCTTAAAGGGAATGCCTTTAGCCGCTCTCCATTGAGAACAATGTTGGCCTCAGCTTTGTGTATATACTATTTATTATGTCGAAGAAATTCCCCTCTAATCCTAGTTTGTTGAGTGTTTTAATCAGGAAAGGGTGTTGGATTTTGTCAAAGGCCTTTTCTGCATCAACTGATAGGATCATGTGGTTCTGGTTCTTTGCTTTGTTAATGTGATGAATTACATTGTTTTTCTTATGTTGAACCATCCTTGCATCCCTGTTATGAATCCCACTTGGTCATGGTGAATTATTTTTTTATGTATCATTGGATTCTATTGGCCAGGATTTTATTCAGGATTATTGCATCTATGTTCATGAGAGATATTGGCCTATAGTTTTCTATTTTGGTGGTATCTTTACTTGGTTTTGGTATCAAGGATATGTTTGCTTCATAGAATGAGTCTGGGAGAATCCCATCTTTTTCTATTTTATGAAATAGCTTATGTAGGATTGGTAACAGTTCTTTTGTGAACATTTGATAAAATTCACTTGTAAAGCCATCTGTCTGGTCCAGGACTTTTTTTAGCTGGAAGTTGTTTTATTACCTTTTCAATTTCTTCTTTTGTAATGGTTCTGTTCAGGTGTTCAATTTCGGTTGGTGTCAGTTTAGGTAGGCTGTGCATTTCTAAGTATTTGTTCATTTCCTTTAGATTTTTTTATTTTTTTGAGTACAGTGTTTCATAATAATCCAATATTAGCCTTTTCATTTTTGTTGATTCTGTTGTGATGTTGCCTATTTTATCTCTTATTCGTATTATTTGTGTCTTTTCCTTTTCTTTTGTTAGTTTTGCTAGTGGTTTGTCAATTTTATTGACCTTTTCAAAGAACCAACTCTTGGTTTTGTTTATAGTTTGAATTGTTTTTCTGTTTTCTATTTCATTTATTTCTGCTCTAATAGGGTTTGAGCCAGGAGGCGGCCTTATGCCCAAAGGCAGTTGGGAGAGGAGGCGGCCATGTTCTTCCTGGTTGGCTCCTCCCAGGGTCTCGGGAACTTCTCCTTGCCAGACAGAGCATGGTGGTGTGAGCGCAGGAATCTTGGCAAGCTTTTGGAGTCATGTGCTTTTCTGGGCATGTGTTTGACGTGAGGTTTGCTCTGTCCCCAGGAGCAAGGCAAGCCAGGCTTGGCCTAGGGTTTGAGCCAGGAGGCAGCCTTAAGCCCAAAGGGTCCTCGGGCCTGTGGCCCTCGGGCCAGGTTCAAATTGTTTTCCTGTCAAACATTCTTCTAGGTGGTATAGCACTGGTCTGTGTGTTGCTGTACAGAAGTAACTCATAGTTGCTGTGATGCTGAAGACTGTGACAGTGATGTGCCAATCATGGTAATCAGTACCCATGTTGGACAGTGTTGGCTGGAGCTTCCCGACTAAAACAAGCCTGGAAGCAGGAGCGGCATCCACTTCTGAAATGGCTTGCCTCCAGAAACTCTGTGTACGTACAGTGCTCAGGCTGTTCGTTCATAGGGTCACTATGAGTCGTCTACGACTCGACGGCACCAAACAATAACAACAATTTTTATAATTTCAGGTTTTTTAGAGGGTGTTTGTTGGGTTTTCTTGCTGTTCTTCTTCAATTTTCTGGAGATGTTGGTTTAGAGACTCAATGGTCTGTTTTTCTTGCCTTTTGATGTGTCTGCTTATTGCTATACATTGACCTCCGATTACTGCTTTGGCTGTTTCCTAAAGGTTTTGGTAAGTGGTGTTTTCATTGTCATTTGTTTCAAGAAACTTTTTAATTTCATTTTTTATTTCTTGTAGTACCCAGTCATGTTCAAGCAAGGTGTTGTTCAGCTTCCAGATGTATGGTGTTTTCTCCTTTATCTTCTTGTTATTAATTTCTAATTTTGTAGCATTATGGTCTAAGAACGTGCTTTGAATTATTTCTATGTTTTTTAATTTATTGATGCTTGCCTTGTGACCTAAAATGTCATCTATTCTGGAGAATGTTCCATGCACATTGGAGAAGGTATACTGTGTTTTTGGGGGGTGCATTAGCCTATAAATATCTATGAGGTCAAGTTGATTTATTGTGTAGTTTAATTCTTGAGCATCTGTTGAGGTTTTTTTTTTCTGGTAGTTTTATCTTTTCTTGAGAGAGGAGTATTGAAGTCTCCAACTACTATTGTAGTGTTGTCTATTTCCTTTTTCAGTTTTGTTAATGTTTGTTTAATATATTTTGCAGGTCTTTCATTTGGTGCATAGATATTTATTATTGTTGTGTCCTCTTGTTCTATTGACCCTTTAATCATTATGTAGTGACCTTCCTCTTCCTTTGTGATAGTTTTTGCTTTGAAATTTATTTTATCGGAGATTAATATTACTACTCCTGTTTTTTTTCTGGTTGCCATTTGTTTCGTATATTTCTTCCCATCCTTTTAATTTTAGTCTTTCTTTATCTTCACTTTTTAGGTGTGTCTCTTGTAGACAGTATATTGATGGATTTTTGTTTCTTATCCAATCTGCTACTCTTCTTCTCTTCAATGGTGCATTCAAACCATTCACATTCAGTGTGATTATTGAAAGGCAGGGTTTTATTGCTATCATTTTGTTGAATTCTTTTTGGTGTTGTTGCTACTTACTTTGGTCCATGCTGCTGTCTGTGGTAACTCTGTACGAAGGAGATCTCTCAGTGTTTCCTGAAATGCTGGTCTTGTTTTT